>NC_079317.1:65794394-66094394 GCF_029931775.1 Euleptes europaea
GCAAAAATATGTCTTAAATGTGGTAAGGATGGCTTGACAACACCATGGCATCCATGCACACATATATTAGATGGGGGCAAGGGGGGAGAGACAACCCAGAGCAGGTTAGGAGAGAGCTGGAGATGATATATGTGAAGGAAAAAAATAGGATTTTTCCTCCCCATGAGTTCCTGCATATTATTTTTCTATATAAAATATTAATTATTTGCCTCTCCATAAAACACAGACAGAGCATAAAAGAAACAGTGATTCCACATGGCAGGATTCCCTAGGGCCTAGAGTTTCCTTTCCCCAGTCCCCTGGAAGTGGCCACCTTTCCTTATCTGGGCCACCAGACTTTTTGTATTATTTTTAATGGCAGAAGTATATTATTATAGTACTGTACCATTGTAACAATAGGTGTCACAGTTTCTCTGAATTCTCAGCTATCATTTTCAAAAAGTAAATCACTAGCATATTCCTTGCAGAGATAAATGGGGAAAGACAAGGGAAACGGATAGAGACATACTTTTTTCTTTTAAAAAAATGAAAGTTGAGATTCAGAGAACCTGCTACACCTATTGCTACAATTGTACATTGATATAACAATATTGTGTGTGTGTGTGTGTGTGTGTGTAAAGTGCCGTCAAGTCTCAGCTGACTTATGCCGACCCCTTTTGGGGTTTTCATGGCAAGAGACTAACAGAGGTGGTTTGCCAGTGCCTTATTATAGTGCCAATTTAAAAAATCACCCCTTGGTGGCGGACAGAGGAAATGGCTGCCATGGGAACAGGGTCAGGGAAAATGGCTGCCATATGGGCTGGAAAACCCAAATTCTCCTAACCCCACTGCAGCCATTCAGATTTTACTGCCATCTTTCCCAAAACTTTGGACCAAAGCAAGTTTGAGAAAGATCAGAGAAAAGCCAGGGAACCCCTAAGAGATGCACAAATGCACCATGATGCTGTAGGGAAGCGGCAGAGGGGGGAAAACTTTTCCCAAAAGCATTAATCATGGTGCATATAACCCATGTGGAAGACAGCATAGTCACTTTAAAATGGTCCCATCATGTCCCTGGGCTTGAGGCAGTGTCTGGAGTATCATCACTGAGCTTCCTGTGTGTGTGAGAGATCTAGCCCTAGGCACAAGCACAAGCCCAGAGCCGTAATAGGCGAAGGATGTGTTGGAATCGTTTTAAAGTGACTCTGATCGAACCTTTAAAAGGAATATTGCCTTGCTATGTGAAAGCTCAGCAGATGGTGAATGCTTATCTAGTAAATATATGAAATCACCCAAAAGCTGAATAGAATGACCAGTATTAGCAAATTACTCTTTTCTTTTGACATGTGCTGAGACCTGAGATAGAAAGTTCTCTGAGCTACCAAAAACAAAATTATCTTGTTACAGAGCAAGAGTGCCCCAAGAATAACTTCATCAGCCAATTTCCATCTTTTTTTGTATCTTTGATAAGCATACCAGATCTGAGAAGAGATACAGATTAGGGTAAAAGTAACTATCTATAGATTTAAAATATCTACTGTATCCCCTTGAATATCTTGAAATTAGGTCATTCTCATCCCACAACCATAAATCTAGGAGATAAAGAGACTGAATATTCCCAAGTCCCTCAGCCTTTTCTCATAGGGCTTTGTCTCCAGGCCCCTGATCATCCTTGTCTCTCTCTTCTGCACCCACTTCATTTTGTCTATATCCTTTTTGAAATGAGGCCTCCAGAAGTGCACACAGTACTCTAGGTGTGCCTGACCAATGACGTGTGCAGCGGTTTGAATGTTATGCCTCTGTTGATACACCCCAAGACTGCATTCACCTTTTTGCTACGGCATCACACTGACTGCTTGTATTTAGCTTACAGTCAACCATACCCCAAGATTTTGCTTGCACACACTGCTACCCAGAAGTGTATCCCCCATACAGTATGTGTGCTTCTCTTTTTTTTACCCAGATGTAGAACTTTTGATGGGAAGAGTAGTTTGTGGACACCTGTACTTATAACAACAGCAACATCATATCCCATGGATTTTTTAAAGTTCCTCCCCAGAGAAGATCATCATTCAAGAAACTAGGTGGGAAACATTTGTATTTCAACATGAGTATAATAAATAAATAAATTCACAAAGGCAAGTTATCTCTTGATGCCCCAACTGTCAAATTAATTACATACATAGGTGCACCAATACGCCTGAATTTAGTGGCACTGAGGTATTTTAACCATATTTATATTTTCAGAAAATCATTTTTGGAATATTAAACAATAGCATGTTTGTCAATATAAAACATGCAACATATATTATTGTACCTACAGAAATACAAAGATTGATTTAAAAGAAAACCGTACGGCTATTCTAATTATTGTTATATTCATATTTTTGCAAGGCTGATTTTGTTTTGTATTCATGCTCAAAGCCACAGGTATGAAGATTTGAGTGTCAATTATTAACAATCATCATCAAACAGATTCCCTGTCTCCCCCAAGAATACAGAGAGCTGAAACAGGACAACAAACAACTGATAGTTTATGCATAAAGGCAACATGGTAGACATTGTTTTGTTTTTTTAAAAAAAATCTGCATATAAATACAAATAAAAAAGTTTATTAGTTAACATTGTAAGTGAGAACAATATACCCTTATGTATATGAAATAGCAACAGAGCTAGCAACAGAGCCAGCTGTAGTTCAAAGGACGAAAATGATTGAAATTACCTTTTCAAATAATGCAGCGCATTCACTACAAGATCTGTTCACTTCACCACTTTATTGTCAATCCAATTTTGAAGAACAAAAACAAAGGTCCTTTTTCATGTTAAATGACTGTTTTACTAAGGACGCAAACAGTTGTGACAAAATCTCTGTTCATCTGTAAAATCCATATTGCATGTATACTCAGTCCTGATCATGATCAGTGGCATACGGGGAGGGTGAAAGTGGACTTAGTTCTTCAAACCCCTACTCTGTTTTCCTAATTGGGACAGGTTTACACTGGTATTAACATTTTAAAGGGGAAAAGCGGTGTTTTTCAAAACCCTTTCCCCTCCCACTTTAACATACTACTAACAGCTCAGGCCGTTTGGTTTCAATTGACAAACCCAAGCAGAAGGTGAAGGGTTAAATCTTTCCCTTCTCCTCATGAGCCCTACCTGGATCAAGGTTACACGTACACACAATCTGCATTTTACAGATGGATTGATATCCATGATCTTCATCACACCTATTTGTGTCTTAAGCCCTTTGTTTGCTCATCACATTTGAGACCAGGTGGTATTTGGATGTTGAATCTAGTGCCCCCTTGCATCCCCTCTGTAAAATAATCACCCCTGCCAAAGCTGACAGTGCCAGGGATCTGTTTGAAAAATGTATCTACACAGAGCAACCACAATACAGCCAAATCTGTAGATTAGGCTTATCGGATCTCAAAAGGCTCATTTAGATGCCATCAGTTATTCTGTTTTTTTCAGAGTGATCTATGCTTTCTCACATAAATGATATGTTGCTAGTCTTCTGTATCTAATGAATCATTGCATATTTCAGGGATGATACTCAAATTCCCGAAGTCTCTAATGGAAAATATTAACTTTAGCAATATACTGTACTCTTTGTCTTGTGATTTATGAGCATGTGAGTGATTTTCCCTGGTGGCACAGTAACCTGCCTTATTTGCGAGCTTGAGAAACTGGGACCATGTCTCCTTAAGTAAAAGAGGCATGGTCATTCTCTGTAAGTAAGGAACTAAATAGACAGGCTAACACATTGCTATTCATTTTTCAGAATGATTTTTTTTTTTAAAAGAGCAATACAAAGGTACAGTAGAATTCCTACTTCGGTTTGCTCGCAAAAACATGAAAGTATCCATTCCAGTTATGAATAGGGTTGCCGAACTTCAGGTTATAATGCACTTGATTATAATCGAGCATCTCAACAACTGGGTTTAGACTTAAAACAACGGGGCTATCCTAGCAAAGTGATTCAACAAGCCATGCTTAAAGCGCAATGCAAACCTAGAAATGAGTTACTTAAAGAATCTCTGCCTCAAGCAACTAAACGCATTACTTGCGTGTTGCGATATACATCAATGTCACCCCTGATCTGACAGGTTCTTTATAAACATTGGCACCTCGTTCAGCATCTGCCTGGCTGTCAGTTACCACCGCGTATGGCATACACACGCACAAGATCTTTCAGAGACCTACTTGTAACTAAAATACCACATTCAATAGCGTTGTCCAGACTACCAAAAGGAAACCTTTAATGTGGTTCCTGTCAGAGACCCACATTTAATAACTGCGATTCATGTTACCTTATTTATGGTATTACATGTGCATGCCTATATTGGTAAAACATCAAGACCTATCAAACATTGCATCAGCGACATAGATCTAGAATCAGAAATCACACATTAGAAGCACCTCTGACCCCACACTTTCTTGATAAAATCATACAGACGAAGAATTGTCTTTCTTTGTTTTATGGCGCTTTATTAATACACATAATTATGATAGAACAGATATAGATTTGATACTTAGACGTCAAGAATCTAAGTATATACACCTCTTTGACACACTATACCCTAAAGGTTTAAATATGTCTTTGGATTTGGCATGCTACTTATAGAGATAATTTTTTGTACTTATGTCATTGACGTGAAATGTTTTCTGTGTCTTTAAATCTTAAAAACTTGGTAAATTTAGGACCACTCATTAATCAGGTGACTAGATCCTTTAAATGAGTCTCAAGAGCATGATTACATTGCCAACGCATAAACTAGTTATTAACAGCTAGCGTGTAAGTATATTATTTTGTATATTTTGTATACCTTTGTTAATTGTTTTTGATTCTGCTAATTATGCCAGATTGTGCTGTATATATTGTTATTTTGTTTATGTAGTGGTCCCTGAGGAAGGCTTTTATAGCCAAAACAGAAAAATTACCGGGCTTCTATAGAAGTGGAAGTAATATCATACACACCTCTTGGACTTAAAGAAAAAGAAAATGAAACCGACCTTATGAAGGACCTACTACTTATGTAATGACTGTATATTCATACATGTTATGAATTGGGCATTGACCCTGTATTCCTTTGTTGCTTTTGTCGCTTGATGGTATTTTATTTCACAAGCAAACATAGTGGATATGATATTTTAATACCACGAGTTATATAAAATTTGTTTATTTTGTTTAATTGCAATTGGTTGCTGTTTTTGTTTACTAACCTCCAGGTACTAGCTGGAGATCCCCTTCTATTACAACTGATCTCCAGCCGATAGAGATGGGCTCACCTGGAGAAAATGCCTACATTGGCAATTGGACTCTATGGCATTGAAGTCCCTCCCCTCCCCAAACCCTGCCCTTCTCAGGCTCCACCCCAAAAACCTCCCACTGAGGCGAAGAGGGACCTGGCAGCCCTAATTATGAACTCTATTGAATTTGAAGACTTCAAATGTAAAAGAGGTTGATGTGGCTATTAAACATTGTCTTAACATTTGCTTACAAGATAAGCCTGCTTTGGAAGTATTACACAGATTCAAATTTCAAAACCAATGATCAGAAATCTATAAATACACAATACCTCTTCACTTACGTGTTACATGTGGGTCTCCCCAAAGGCACAGCATTGAGGCTCAAATCTCTTTCCACTTTTGCAGAGATGGGACTTTTTCTGTAGTGTTATACATATAGAACAACCTCTCAACAGAGATTTTCCTGGCTCTAGATTTTTGAAGATTTAGAAGCCAAGCGTCTATGTTGTAATCTGCTAGGCTTTGTGTTCATATTGTTGTACCTGTGCATGGCTCTTGCCAAAGCTGTTTTGTTGTTATAGTTGTTTTATTGCATTTTTAACCTCCTGCAGAGTTTGCTCTTGGTAATTTTATGCTTCCATTTTACCCTGCTGTTTCATTAATATTGTTTTAATTCTCTGTATTTCGGGGTTGTTTGGGGTTGTTTTTTTTTTTCATTTTAGGAAGACACCACAAACACATGATCTGAATAAGCAAAACAGCACTCAAAATTTTGTCATATGTCTGTGGAATCTGGAAACAATACCAACTCATTTTAAATATTACAGCTGATGATCAATTAATGCTTAGTTAGCATTTATTTTGGATAAGTTAAATTATTATTTTTCCCACATGTGCCATCCAGTAAAAATGAGGGCAGTCTTAAATATACGTAAAAGTCACAGATATATTGTAATAAAACTTATATAATTTTTTTAGGGGGAGTGTCTGACATTCAGGCCCATCTTTCTGGAGGGTAAATATGATAGTACAGAAGAAGCTGGAGGTTCTCAAGAAATCATGGGGAGAGGGAGCAATTTGGGAATGCCCCTTCTCAAACTTTCCCCTTCAAGGGTGATTTCTCCCTGCCTACTACCCGTCTGCAGATTATATCTGATCCAATCACACCTGCTAATGTCATTTACCTGGTATTGGCATTTACATGCTATTGCCATTGAATTCATTCTTCTCTACTTAAGGATAGATGGATTCACGTTCTAGCTGTATCTGAAGAAGCAAGCTGTGACTCACAAAAGCTCATACCCTGCCAGAAATCTTGTTAGTCTTTAAGGTGCTACTGTATTCTTGCTCCCCTTCAAGATTATGTTATCTTGATGGCTTGAGCAGATGGTTTGGAAAACCATTGCGTACCTCTGTGCATCTGCAGAGTGAAATTCTAAAATTTTGCAGAACCTCCCTTCCTCTGTTCAAATTTTTATTTTGGTTCAAACATACATGATTTGAAACAAACTCCTAATTCCTAAAAAGAGCAAAAGAAACAGATTGTTAGATTTCAGTTAGAAATTAGGAAAAGATAATTAAGGAGATTTTCTCTTCACAACACTCATACATAGGGTTGCCAGGTCCTTCTTCGCCACCAGCGGGAGGTTTTTGGGGTGGAGCCTAAAGAGAGTTGGGTTTGGGGAGGGGAGGGACTTCAATGCCATAGAGTCCAATAGCCAAAGCAGCCATTTTCTCCAGGTGAACTGATCTCTATCGGCTGGAGATCAGTTGTAATAGCAGGAAATCTCCAGCTAGTATCTGGAGGTTGGCAACCCTATCAAAGAAGCATAGGTCAGCATTCGTTAAGGCATCCCATTAACAATCCTGTGAAGCAGGCTAGGCTAAGAAAAAGTGGCTTTCTGAAGACAATATAATGGTTGAGGAGGAGTTTCAACCCAGATCTCCTCAGTTCTCTATACATTTCATCAGACTGGGTCCTCAAATTGTCCTTTTATATTTGTTTTAATGGCACAGAGAAGGGAGACATCTTGTACAAAAACTCTGCAGGTCGAATTTACAGAAGACCCTCAGTTTGAAATAGTTTTCAAAATGATGACTTTTTAAAAATAATAAAAGTGATATAATTATGAATAATATATATTTGATAGTTGATTTTGTCTTTATTTGTTGAATTTGTATCCCATTCTCCTGAGAACCCAGGTCAGTGTACATAAGCTATACTTGTTATAACCATGTGTGGTAGGTTCTTATAGGTTATCCGGGCTGTGTGACCGTGGTCTTGGTATTTTCTTTCCTGACGTTTCGCCAGCAGCTGTGGCAGGCATCTTCAGAGGATTATCACTGAAGGACAGTGTCTCTCAGTGTCAAGTGTGTAGGAAGAGTAATATATAGTCAGAAGGGGGTTGGGTTTGAGCTGAGTCACTGTCCTGCAAAAGTATGACTCAGCTCAAACCCAACCCCCTTCTGATATGGCGAAATGTCAGGAAAGAAAATACCAAGACTACGAGCATACAGCCCGGATAACCTACAAGAACCGATGAACTGTGACCGTGAAAGCCTTCGACAATATCATGTGTGATAGGTTTGGCTGTGGAAGAGAAAGATCAGCCAAGTGTGAACTTCACAGCAGAGTAAGCTTTGAACCCAGGTCTTCATTGTTTTGTTCCAGCATCCTAACCACTATGTCACAGTGAATCTTATAGATTTGATTTGCAGTACTGCTCAGTGACAAGACTTGTGTGTACAAATCATGACTATTAGAGAGGTTCAGAGTTCATGCTGTGTGTCTTCTGGGGCTGCTCAATTAGAAACTCCTTATCCCAGTTGGAACAAAATTCATGTCTCAAGCTTTCTAATTTCTTTGATAAACACAGCTCTTGGCATTCCATTGATGCTATCGGTTATCAGCACAAACAGTAACTTTCATGCAGAAACACTTATTTCAGGAAGATATCAATGTCTCCCTAACTGTAGAAAGACCGTAAATAGAATCTGGCTGCAGCAACTGTTGTGTATAAGATTAGCATAGATTAAAATTCACATCCAAACAGAGGCATGTATGGTTATTTATTACAGGGTGTGTGTGTGTGACTGCAACATGAAAGGAACTGAATATTTGAAGGACTTGTCAGCCATTCATTTCCCATACTTTTTTTTTTTACTTAGCAAACAAACTGTTTAAGATGAATGAACAATCAGAACATTTACCAAAGCACCAAACCATGTTATAAAAGTAAAATGTCTACTGTATTAACTGCTGGCGACATTTCCAGAGAGCTCATTGGTCGAGGATATAAAATAACAATATGGAGGCTAGAGAACAAATACCTAGGGTTTTAAGAAAAACAATACTGTATGATTTTTAAAAGAATATAAGGAAAGCCATGCTAGGTCAAATCCATTTACCACCCATTCCTGAAAATTGGGTTGAAAGGCCTTAGGAGGCCAACGCTGGCCTCCGCCGGCACAGGGGCCCAGACCACCAGCATCCGGAAAGCGCACGCCTGCAGTGCTGGGCCCGGCCGGCTGCACAGGCTGCGGTGGCAAGCCAGGAGGCGTTCCCGGGGAGTTCCGGTGCCAGGTGGGGGACGGGGCTGATGTTAGTCAGCCTCCCGAGCCGTTTCAGCTCAGGAACACCCCTTTTGGGTTTTTTTAAAGATATGCCAGCTTTTTGCGCCGGGAAGAGGTTTCGCGATGCCGCTGGGTTGCCTCCTAAAACCAGCGCAGGCATTCCTTTCAGGAATGCGCTGTTAATGATCTAACACAGAATTGGTTTCTGACACTGGGTAGTCAAATGGCTCAAAGAAATTTGTAACAGAACGAGCAAGTTACTGCCATTCTTTACCGTTTCCCTCAACATCTAACTGAGATTTCTGAATTGGCTCAGCATTTATATATGAGTAGGGCTGCCAACCTCCAGGTAGTTAAGCAACCCAATACAACACCTCTGTACCTATACCAAGGTTCGAAAGAAAGTACAGAACAAGGCTACTAACTGCATATAATAACAATTGTATTAATAACAAGATGCTACAAGCCAATTGAATTACATAGTACAGTCACAGTCACAGTCACTCCATGGTTGAAGTCTTCAATTTGCAGAAAAAATAAACTGGGAGACGATCGTTTCAATTTCTTGAATTCTTCCTCAGTCCCGTTTCTGTACAACATGTAAAAAATAATGCATCATAATATCTATCATCTAATCTTATCAAAAGATATAAATAAAATTATTCTACTTACAATCATCTGTGTTGGTTATTATTCAATGCAAGCTCTTATAACTTCAATTTTTCTTATCAGTTTCCTTCATATCATTTTTTTAAAAAAAACTTTTATTGTTTTTTTCATACATTCTATACAATCAATTAACATTGCCTTTCAAAATTTTCTAATTCTCAATTAAATCTAACATATATGTAACAATCATCTTCCCCTACTTTGACTTCCCCTCTTCCTTCTTCTATCTGTAACTTATCTTCATAATCCTCTTAGCAATTATTTAGTTTCCTTCATATCATAATCCCTTCGCGGGATACAAATAGCAACCATATCTTTATATTAATGATTCCAATGATAGGATATCCAATTCACAAAGTTGCTCAGACAAGTTCACAATTTCACAATTCACCATTCCCACAAGGGATACAAGCTGTAGTGAATGACACTAGTGCCAGTGGTGAAGAGAGACCTCGCAACCCTATTCTTTGAAGAAAGGTGGGATGTAAATATGAAATGGAATGAAAAATTAAACTTAAATATGAAACTAACGGCATACAGATTTAATCCAATAATTGCATTTATTTGTTGGTTTATCTGATTTCTACATTGGTCCATCCCCAAGGGTTTTGAACATTTTTCACAAATATTGAAACATTTACCTTTGCAGAAAAAGAAAATATCCCCCATATATCTCTGAACCACTGATACCCCACAACATCCCGAAAACTACAGAAACTTTCAAGGACAGTTATAATTTTAGTTTAAATTGTTTCATTGTGCACACTTCAGTAGTTTTCTTTGAATTTTTGAAAATTAAATTAAAACTATATGGTCTGAAGCTATGAAGTTATGAGAAAATGGTCACTAACCAGCCTGCCCTCGGCTCCCTGGGCCCCTGCTTCCTCTACCCTACCAGCAGCTTCACTTTGTGTGCTGAGGTGGCTTAGAGTGAAGGGGGTCTGCATTTGAAATTGATGACCCCCAGAAAACAAGGACCTTTTTTCCCTTTTCCCAGGGCTGCTCAAGAGTCAACTGCCACCAGAAGAAGATAATTCTATGCCTCCCTGCAAGATCATGAAAAGCATGTGTGTGCACAGGAGCAGAAAACAGCTTTCTCTCCCCCTCACCCCAACCGAAGTCTCTTTGCCAGAACTTTGCTGGAACTGTTCTTCAGCACCAACTAAGAAGTGAGCATGAAACTGGGCAGCATTAGCCTACAATGGTGGGGGGATGTTCTTCAGGTAGTCTTCAGTGAAACTCTTGTAACTACACATAAACACTAGAAAATAGATAAAACTTTCTCTTGTAGTTTTACATTTTGGGGGTGGTAATCAAGAAGTCCTTGAATGAAAGAAATGTGACAATTGGTATTGCATTTCATAATAGATGCAAACACTACATATTCAGTCATCATAAATATGTTTTTACATTCAAGGAAATCTTTAAATTTATATAATTGCATGGTGACTGCATGATTATCCAACAGTGCAAAATACTATGCAAAATACTTGTTTGGAAGTGTCCTCAGATGAAGATCATCTACATATGAAAAGCTGCAAGTGTGTTGGGGAGATCTGATTTGCTCACAAATGAGCAGTTCCCCAAATGCATTCTTCAACTAAACTGTCACTCATAATAATAAACTCATAATATCTGCTTTGGGGAATGACCCTACCAGCCATATCCCCTCTGGCTTCCCCTGCCATGTCACTCACCTCAAGTGCCCTCATATGTTCTGAGAAGAACTTACAGAAGGAACCTCCCTCTCCTAATGCATCTGTGAAATGATCCAGCTTTCCGATAATATACATTTAAAAGTGGAAGTAAATGTAGAAATGTTGTAACTCCAAACATTAAAGGCCAGGATATAATTAATTCACATCTGCCCAGCCTTTTCTTCTGAACAGAGGTGAGAGGAAAAAGCAGCACACATTTTTCCATTGTGTGTGTGTTTAACTGTTTTCCTTTTAAAGAGTTGAGATCTTTCTGTTGTGTTTCCCTGTATTAACCACATCCTAGAAAGCAGGTTAACAGTGAACTTTTTAACTTTCAACCTACCACTGCAATTTACAGTGTCCCCAGTATTGTGCCCTGGAGATGATCAGGGTATTCCCAGGAACAGCATGGAAATAAAGCGTGGGTTTGTAGCAGAAAGTGTTACCCAAGAACCCCTAAAGATTACAAGGACCTACAATGTCACAGGATACAGGGGAAAGTGATGCGAGAAACTGCTACTCCCAACCAGACCCAGTGTGAGGGTTCCCAACCTCCCTGTGCAAACTCCATAAAATCACTTGCTCAGACGGTCATGCAGAAACAAGGAACTTTATTGGAAGCTTCAGGTTAGTATAGGCCTTACACTGGTAAAGTTGCAAGTGCTCACAATTTCACAAAGACAGAATTATAACCCCTACAGGGAAGCAGATGTCAAATGTATGTTATGGGAATCTACGAGATAATTGTGCATGGTACAGGAACATCAAAGACCTCAGGAAGCTCGTTATTGCTATCTGCCTACCAAGGCCATAGCTGGTGGGAGGGAGTCGGAGAGAGCAAGGAAGGTGGACGTGGGAAGAGACATTCCAATCTGGGGCCTGCTAGACGCAGCGCCTGAACCAAGGAAAGGCAAAAGGCCTGGGCTGCTTTTACGAGTCGGGGGGGGGGGGGAAACACACAAGGCAAAGGCGTACAGACCCTCACACCCAGAGCCCAAGCAGCAATAATGCAGGATGGAGAATCCCTTTCAATTTGAACCACAATTTGAACCCTTCAGATTCAATCACAAAAGTACATCCATCATGCATCAAGTGGAGAAGTAATGTTTTTAAGCCCCTGAAACAATCACAGAATTCCACCAGATGTTTGCTCCACTACCAAGACAGCACACAGACATCAGCATAGGCAAAGTATGCCCTAAACTCTTTCTTTCCCTCTGCCTCTTTCTCCTGCAACCCCCTTCTTCTCTTGGCCTTCCCTAAGGTCCACTTACAAGTTTTTCTGATCCCTCCCTAGCTACTCAGAGCTCTCCACTCTTTCATGCTGTCTCTCCAATCCTACCTCTTGTGAACCTCCACAGCTTATCCTCTACCATCCCTGCACAAGACTTTTATTTCTAACTCACCTCATTCTTCCATCCTGCCTCTAAACCTGAAAGTACCACTGCTGGCTCTCACCCATGTCTCTCTCTCTTCCACCCTCTCCCTCTCATACTCTCCCCTTACAACTTCACCTTCTAACTCAGTTCCTTGAGTGTGATGCCACAGGAACTGGATGATGGAGGAACTCTCTAAGTTAAAGAATCATGGACACTAAGGCTAGCTGTATTACTTTTTTTAATGTTATTGATTTTATTTTGGCGGAATTTCCACCTTATTCTGTATTATTGCTATGGTTTTTTGTGTGTGAATGCAATAAAGACTGGATGACAACTAGTTGTAGAATGCCACTGTTTTTCTCCTTTTCTCTATCCACATTAGCCAGTGAAGTTACTGTTTTGTATTTGCTGCGTCTCTTTCTTCTTTCATTAAGTAACTAGTGTGTCAAAGCTAGCCTGTGTACACACACACACACGTAGCCCCTAAGACCTGGGTCAGAGAGTGCGGGTACAGAGATGCCTACATGTGTCTACCGCAGTTCTAGCTGGCAAAGTGGGAGATTAGTGAAAAAATGGGTAGAATCCACCACAAAGTGAGAATCCTTTAAGAAGCTGCATGTGAACAGGCAAGCTGAATGTCCAAACTGACCTCTTGAAAATAAGAAAACCAAAGGAACATTGCTTTCTAGAACATAGTATGGACTAATGTAAGCTGATGTCTTTTGGAGGCAGATGAGTGCATATCCTATCTCTGTGATATCCAGATGCACTCATTTGTAAAGCACTCTTTTCAAGCCCTGCCAGCAAAATGGAAGAGAAGGGGGAAATGCTTTTCATGGATGAAAGTGGATTATTTTCAGCTCCTTGATCTATCCATTGGGACTTCTCCCGAGGACAAGAGGTTTGCTAAATTGAGATACTATCATGACTCACTTTGCCACCATCTTCTGTTAAACTAGGGATGAATTTAATGTTACTGAATAAATCATTTCTGCTAAGAAGCACAATATATTTTCAGTGATATTACAGGATGTTCAGCCACTCAGTGGCAAGAAAGAATTCAGGCAGGCTATGTAAACAGAACTGATAAAATGACCTATATGCAAGTGCAAAATGGATTTCTCAACGCTAAACCTTAGAAGACGTAGCAAAACCATTCCACATTTCACTTGGATGTAGATGCTGGGTGTGATATTTTGGGGATCATGTTTAATGATCAGTGCCCAAAAGAATTTGTTTCTAATTCTGTAAAGGAAGTTTAAAAACAAAAACTGATAGAGGTGAAATATAAACACAGCCAGGCTACCGTTATGTTTATATTATTCATCTAGCCACTCCACGGTTTGTGTAAAGTGGACATTGTATATGTGCTTGAGTTTTTGTATGTCTTTGACTGTGGTCATATTATCACTTAGTCATATTAATGCCCTTAGCTGTAAACTCAGCAGTAAACATACCAGAACTACTGCCACTGGTGGCTACTTCCCAAAATCATTCTGATGTCATAAGCATTTGGAGATCATTCTCACCCTTTCAACACTGCATATCCCTTGAAACTGAGAGGGGAGGAAGCATCCTCCCTGCAGCAATTCTGCTGCCAACGTTTGAAAGTGTGTTTGCTTGAAGGCAAATATATATTCACAGGGACCCTTCTGCACCACTGAGATCTCTACAAAGCAGGATTCTGAGAGGTGAGAGTTCTACACATATTCACTTGCATGCATGCATGACCACTCTATAACTTGAAGTGAATGGTTATATTCACTTGAGGGCTGCTCTTGTGGGGATAAAATGGAGGAGAGGGGAATTATGTAAGGGGTCACTGGGGGTTTGGGGCGGAGGCAGTTGTAAATGTCTTGCATTGTGCAGGGGGGTTGGACTAGATTACACCGATAGTCCCTTCCATGATTCTACGATTCTAAGTCACCTTGGGTCCCCACTGGGGAGAAAGGTGGGGTATAAATTGAGTAAATAAGTAAATAAAGAAGAAGAGTTGGGCTTTATACTCTGCTTTTCTCAACCGTAAGGTGTCTCAAAGTGGCTTACAATTGCCTTCCTTTCCCCTCCCCACAACAGACACCTTGCGAAGTAGATGGGGTTGAGAGAGTTCTGAGAGAACTGTGACTAGCCCAAGGTCCAGTCTCCAGGGTTATGTTATCTTAAAATGTCTATGGAAGGATTACGTAATGTTGATACTCCTCACTAGGGCTGTCAATTCGGTTCGTCCAAATTCTAGTTTCTAGTTCGGATGGAACCGAATTCAAAAAAGGCAGGAAAACGATGAGCCAAATTTGGCAAGTTCGAGCAGACACCGGATAAATCCAGCAAATTCGGGGGCTCAGAATCAGCAGCATAACCATCAGTTAGTAAGCAGCATTCTCCCATGGCCAATCGGTGGCCAAGCTGGGTCTTCTTCTGGCCAATCAGTCATGGTTGAGTGGGTGAGCCCAGCTGCTGCGCAGCCCGGGGAGAGAAAGAGTTTGTATGAGAGAGAGATCTCCGTGGGGGGGGGGGGTGCATGTGCACATTCGCTCCTTTCTGCTGCTCCGGGGGGCCATATTTGGAGGTAGACGTTCCAAAATTTCAGCGTAGCTTCAGGGGGCCCTTCTTGCAAGACCCCCCAAGTTTTGTGAAGATTGGATCAGGGGGGCGAGATATGCGGTCCCCCCCAATCCATCCACTGGAATGATTGCGAGCAGGCAAGATCCTTCCTGTGCATCTAGAGAGCAGCAAATCCAAGGCAAAACCTCCCATGCATAAATGGAATTGTATTGGATTACTCTTGAGAAGACATCCACAGTAAGACCCATTTTGGGGCTTTTATCTATAATTTCTTTCCTGTGTGTGTGTGTGTGTGGGGGGGGGAAGCAGAGTCTCTGTGTGTGGGGGGGGGAGCAGTTTCTGTGGGTGGGTGGGAGCCAAAGAGGGCTTTCACCCATTCTGCCAAGGGGGGTTCCTCTGCTGGAGTGTGTGTTCTGCTTTTAAAGTTTAAAGTTGAGTCTGTGTGGTGGCTAGCGATGCAAGTCTCTCCGTTTGGGGGTTGAAGCAGCAGCCGAGCCCGATTGATTAGAGAGGTGGGGGGGGGTTAGACAGACTTGCTTGAGAATCTCCATCGGCTTTGCAAGTGCACCTCATGCGCGTTGATTTTTCCCCCCATTTGGGGTGCAGCGCAGCACCGTATTGGTTGGAGAGGTGGGGGGTGAGACAGACTTGCTTGAGACTCTCTGTCGGCTTTGCAAGTGCGCCTTGGCGCGTTGGATTCCCCCCCCCCCCCGGTTTGGGGTGCAGCACAGCACGGTATTGGTTGGAGAGGTGGGGGGTGAGACAGACTTGCTTGAGACTCTCCTTCGGCTTTGCAAGCGCGCCTGGCGCACGTTGGATTTTTTTTCCCTTGTTTGGGGTGCAGCACGGCGCCGTATTGGTTGGAGAGTTGGGGAAGGGTTGGTGAGACTTGCTTGAGGCTCTCCATCGGCCTTGCAAGTGCGCCTTGCGCACCCTGGTTTTCTTCCCCTGCTTGGGGTGCAGCTGAGCCCGGTTGGATAGGGGAGGGGGGTGGTGCTCCTTGTGTGAGTCACCCTGCGCCTGCTTGCAATCATTCCAGTAGATCAGTGGTTCCCAACCTTTTTTTGACCAGGGACCACTAGGACTTTTTGGTTCGGTGCAGGGACCCCAAGGTCCAAAATAAAAATTCCGAGAATTTGAAAAGAAACTTTAATCATAACTGTTAGTTAAACATTAAACTTAGAATAATATTTGAATATGTTTTTTTTTATAATAGAGAACTTTTAATTGAAAATATTAATTTATTATGGGTTTAGAACTTTGTTTCATGGACCTTAATTTAGTTCTCGCGGACCCCTGGGGGTCCATGGACCAGTGCAGTAGATGGATGGGGGGCGCATATCTCGCCCCCAATCCAATCTTCACAAAACTTGGGGGGTCTTGCAAGAAGGGCCCCCTGAAGCTACGCTGAAAGTTTGGAACATCTAGCTCAAAAAATGCCCCCCCCAGAGCTGTGGAAATGCACGAGTGTGCTGTAAAATGTAATAAAGATGCACATTAAGGAGGGGGGGCATACCGGGCCCCATATCTTGCCCCCCGGATCCAATCTTAACAAAACTTGGGGGGTCTTGCAAGAAGGGCCCCCTGAAGCTACGCTGAAAGTTTGGATGTCTAGCTCAAAAAATGCCCCCCCAGAGCCATGGAAAGGCACAAGTGTGCTGTAAAATGTAATAAAGATGCACATTAAGGAGGGGGGCCCTTCTGGGCCCCATATCCCCGATCCAATCTTCACAAAACTTGGGGGGTCTTGCAAGAAGGGCCCCCTGAAGCTACGCTGAAAGTTTGGAATGTCTACCTCCAAAAATGGCCCCCCGGAGCCGAGGAAAGGCACAAATGTGTTTTTAATGGCTTTATTCAGCCGAATTTCCCCCCGAACTCAAATCTCACGCTGGATTCCACAGAACCGAAGTGGGGGAGTTCGGACTTTGCCATTTCCTGGATCAAAACAGGCCAGATTTTGCCGGATCTGAATTTTACCAAAAAAAAATTTCAACAGCCGTGCTCCTTACACCAATACTTCTGATCCCACCGGAGAATTGGGGACATTATAGTAAGAAAAGCAATGATTCTTTCACATTTGTTATATATTTGTTATATATGGTTCCTTGGATCAGACAAGCAAACATGATGCTTTTTACATTGCAAGCCTCCTTCTCCTTCACCACAGTTGAGGTAAGGAGCCTCTTTTGCTGCTAGTTTGGTCATAACACTGGGTTTTCCTTGTCCTGTCATGTAAGTGATGACATGAGTTCCTGTCATGTGGTTGCATCTCAGTAGATTCCACGCTGCTGCCTGGGCCTTGAAAGGATGAAGACCATTAGAGTAGTAGGATCATACAGGGAACACCTTCTAATTTTGTACCAAACTCAAAGAAATTATGCTTGGATCTTAGCTGCATTTGCTGGAAGAAGAATCACAGGTTTTAGCAGCAGGAAAAACTACTTTCTCTGCAATGGAGTTGCTATATTTGAGAAAGCAATCTGGATCTATGAAACTTCTGAGAGTTGCATATATTTCTACAATAAAATGCCTTCAGGAAAAGTCTTCAGGCCATAACTAACTACCATTTGCAAAATGCCTGCCATCATGATGAACAGGATATACTTTGAGGGAGGGTCATGGATACTGCAGAGGCCTGTTCGGAGTGGTTGTTGCAAAAGATCTCTGTACATTTTGCACACAGAGGCAAATTGCCTCCTGAGGGGCCATAAGAGAAAACTTGCCTAATCTACAACACTGTCCCGAAATTCAGCTCTTTATACTTCCAATAGGATTGAATGGCAAGCATTCATTTCCCCAGGAGAAAATAAAGGATTGCCCTCAGGAACATCACTATGCAGGAGTAAACTGACCCTGCCTCTGGGGAACCTGGACCCAATTTAAACATGATGCTGTGTATGTGCTAAGTCACATGACTTGATTCTCTGTCCCACTGGCATCATCAGATTTCACTGTCTGGGTTGAAAGGAAGGCTTTATCTTCTTGGTTCTTTCCCCTTTTGCAGTCTATTTATTTTGCCCTACAGAATTAAATGGAAGCCATTGAGAATTGATCCAGCCAGTTTCCTAATATCATCACTTAATGTATGTTTATCTTCATTCTTTCTATCGTTTATAGGCATTGGAGTCCCTTGCCTCCCCAAACCCCACCCTCCTCAGGCTCTGCCCCAAAAACCTCCTGCCAGTGGTGAATAGGGACCTGGCAACCCTACACTGAGGTCACTCCCTTCCTCAAACCCCACCCTCCTCAAGCTCCACTCCCCAAATCTCCAGGTATTTCCCAGTCTGGAGCTGGCAACCCTACCCATGTGACATTATTCTCACTCTCCAGCTACAATCCCATGCACATTTATGTGGAAATCAGTAGTGCTTTACTTGTTTCTAAATAATCATGCATAGGATTTGGCTGTGAATCAGCTTTGTTTACCTTCAGTAATACCAGTATCTAGCTAAGTCTGATTGCCTATATTGTGCCATGATGCCATTACAATCATTATATCATGGCTGATTAGCTGAAAGACCAAAAAAAAAAAAAAACTCTAATCAAGGGCAATAATGATACTGCCCACCATTAACCAACCAATGAAAAACCTGTAGCAGACAAAAGCAAAATAAGCAAAACTATGGTTCTTTGATTCTATGAAAATACTTTCTACAGAAGGAGTTTGGGGGGAGTTTTTTGGAAGCCATGAATGGGAAGCTAGGGAACATTTAGGGCTGCTGCTATTTTTGTCCCATGTTCTACCTGTACATTGACAGGCTCTTCCCTTAAAACCAGCTTGCCATAAGTAATTCTGGAAGAACTTTCTGAGTTCAAAGATTATAGGGAATATTTCAGAGTACTTAGAAATTGCCTGACAGGTTTACTTTTGCATTAGTCTCACTTATTTGCATCTGCAGCAAGGTCCAAATCTGTCTATTACTCTGATCCTAAGCACATTACTTAGACATCAATGAGAATTACTTCCAAGTAATGTGCTTAGGATAGAAATGTTAATCTTGTTTGTCTTTGGATATACTTTAGAGAGAAATAAGCCTTCCCTTGGGATACTGTACCTTCTGTCACCCTCATTCCAGAAAGCTTACAGCCAACAGCTGCAACAGAAGTGCGAATAGCATGAAGGGAATACTTTGGTGGAGGATAGTTGCAACTGTACACTCCAGCATTCATTCAACCTTAGCTGCCTTCAGCAGACAACCAAAAAGCATTTTTTTCTGTATGTATAAAAAACAAACAAACAACTGTTTTGATTGGTTCTTGTAGGTTATCCGGGCTGTGTGACCTTGGTCTTGGTATTTTCTTTCCTGACGTTTCGCCAGCAGCTGTGGCAGGCATCTTTAGAGGAGTAACACTGAAGGACAGTGTGTCTCAGTGTCAAGTGGGTAGGAAGAGTAATATATAGTCAGAAAGGGGTTGGGTTTGAGCTGAATCATTGTCCTGCAAAAAGTATCAAAGGTAATGTGCTAATCATTGTCCTATAAGTATCAAGATAATGCGCTAATGAGGCTGTGGTATGTTAATATGGAACCTTTGTATCCTAAAGTGATATGTTAATGTGTAAAATCCAAAGCTAATCAAAATCCAAATCACACAGGAAACGTCAGGAAAGAAAATACCAAGACCACGGTCACACAGCCCGGATAACCTACAAGAACCGATGAACTCTGACCGTGAAAGCCTTCAACAACTGTTTTGAAGTTGGACTTTTGTCTGGATTCATCACATGCAACCCATTGTATACCTTCCGCTCCAGTCTAATACTTCAGGTTGCCAACCTCCAGGTGGTTGGCTAATCTCCTATTAAGGAAAAATATCCCAACACGCAGCCACTTCCAATTCTTTTGTTATTTTTATATTTTTCCCATGCTTAGTATCTCTTTAAATACCAGTTCACAAAGTTTTCATAACACGATTATCAATACTAAATCACCATAGACAAAAGAGATAAATGTCCACAATGTCCTGCAATCCAAGTCCTCAAAGAGAAATTACAGATGTCTTGCTGCACAGTGTCGTCTTGCAATATGTCTTCTAAAAGTCAGCTGACAAGCTGACCAATAGGATTCCTCTTTTGCACAGCCGTTTAACAATCCATACTCAGTATCCACCGTAGTGAATATATGCAGGCTAATGCAATGATATTATGACAAGCAACCGGTTATGCCTTGTTTCGCTGGATTTCTGCTTCTTCAGATAA
Organism: Euleptes europaea; assembly: GCF_029931775.1. Taxonomy (NCBI): domain Eukaryota; kingdom Metazoa; phylum Chordata; class Lepidosauria; order Squamata; family Sphaerodactylidae; genus Euleptes; species Euleptes europaea. The sequence goes on from NC_079317.1 coordinate 65,814,704, forward strand.
TTACAATTTCATCTAAAAATACATAATAGTATAGATAATATAATGCTCCTTTCATTTATCAATTATAAAAAATATAATATAATTATATACAAATATTATTTTACCAATATTAATATCCTCTTACCCGATCACAATTTTGTGATTCAAAGTTCCATGCTCATGAGCCTTATAGGCACCTTAGATTCCTAAGCTTAACTGTTCTATTTTAAAGATCACACAGCAAACGACAGGTGTATGCATTCAACTTCCTTGTAAAAGGTAAGTATTCTGTTGTACTTAACATTCACTACAGCCCTAAACTATGATCTACCCCATGGGATTCATAATTATAACTATGGATATGTCCTATAATATCTAGCACTCATTTACAAAGATGTCTCCATGTCACTTATAATGTCAGGCTACTTCTCTTTTGCATTGTATAAATTCATACAGGTGATATCATTTCATTTCACAGGTACACCAAGGGATAATTCCATCTTAATTGTACAAGGAAGTTGAATGCATACACCTGTCGTTTGCTATGTGATCTTTAAAATAGAACAGTTAAGCTTAGGAATCTAAGGTGCCTATAAGGCTCATGAGCATGGAACTTTGAATCACAAAATTGTGATCGGGTAAGAGGATATTAATATTGGTAAAATAATACTTGTATATAATTATATTATATTTTTTATAATTGATAAATGAAAGGAGCATTATATTATCTATACTATTATGTATTTTTAGATGAAATTGTAATTATCTGAAGAAGCAGAAATCCAGCGAAACAAGGCATAACCGGTTGCTTGTCATAATGTCATTGCATTAGCCTGCATATATTCACTACGGTGGATACTGAGTATGGATTGTTAAACGGCTGTGCAAAAGAGGAATCCTATTGGTCAGCTTGTCAGCTGACTTTTAGAAGACATATTGCAAGACGACACTGTGCAGCAAGACATCTGTAATTTCTCTTTGAGGACTTGGATTGCAGGACATTGTGGACATTTATCTCTTTTGTCTATGGTGGTTTAGTATTGATAATCGTGTTATGAAAACTTTGTGAACTGGTATTTAAAGAGATACTAAGCATGGGAAAAATATAAAAATAACAAAAGAATTGGAAGTGGCTGCGTGTTGGGATATTTTTCCTTAATAGGAGATTAGCCAGCCTCTATATACAACAACCTCCAGGTGGTGGCTAGAGATCTGCTATTACAACTGATCTCTAGCCGATAGAGATCAGCTCACCTGGAGAAAATGGCTGCTTTGGCAATTGGACTCTATGGCATTGAAGTCCCTCCCCTCCCCTCCCCAAACTCTGCCCTCCTTAGGCTCTGCCCTGAAAACCTCCCACCAGTGGCGAAGAGGGACCTGACAACCCTACTAATACTCAGTGTCATCTGTGACATGACTAGTTTGTTGGAATGGCTGAAGGAGTTTGCATTGGGTCCCAGCACTGTCCCCCAACTCATGCTTTGATAAGAGATTTGTTCATTCACCATCTCCCACCTCATTAAAGCTTGGCAGTGAGGAGCTGGAGAGATTAATCTAATGGCAGACAAGCTTATGGCAAGTTTTCTCTTTAGCTGGGAGTCCAAATCCTGGACAATAATTCCTGGACAAGAGTAACCCAATGATGACAAATGACTGACTGTTGGCCTGGTTATGGGACAGAGTTGCCCTGGTGGATGACTTCCACTGGGCGATGGACCAAGGGAGTGCAACTCTTTTCCTGGACCTCTCAGCGGCTTTTGGTACAATTATGATATCCTTCTGGACCACTTATATGGGCTGGGATTGGGAGGCACCATTCTGCAGTCGTTCCGGAACTACAGAGAGGGCACAGTCAGTTTCAAACATTGGTGTTGGGGACTGCTGCTGAGACCTTTGGCCTTTGGCCTTGGGGTCCTGCAAGGTTCAATCTTGTCCCCTGTGCTGTTTAACATCTACATGAAACATCTGGGTGAGGTCATCTGGAGATTTGGCTTGGGCTGCCACCAATATGGGGATGACTATCTCATATTTCCAGCTGATCCCAGGGAGTGATGCAAGATAATAAACTGAAGCTTAATTGTGAGAAAATGGAAGTGCTACTGGTGGGTGGAAGGACTGACCTGGGATTTAAGGTGTTACCCATTCTGGAGAGGCTGCACTCCCCTTGAAGGAACAAGTTTATAGTCTGGGGTGCTTTTGGATCTGGATGGTCACAGAAAAGGTCTATGCTAGCCCCATGCAAGTATTTGAATTTCTTTTATTTGAACAGCAACCCCGCCATGCCATCTCACAAACTGCTTCTCCCCTTAGTTTCAAAAGCAGTTTGAAATGTGGGGTTGTATAGAAGCAGGAATGCCCCTTTCAAAGAATAAAGCCCCTGGCCTGTCAGAACTAGTTTCCCATTTCTTTGAATCCTGGCCTTTGTTATCAAGATTGATGGGCATATTTAAAAGTGGTTTTTAAAAGGGTCTACATAAATTCACAGAGGACAGGTCTATTGAAAGCTATTAGACAGAATGACTAAATGTAACCTTCATGTCCAGAGGCAGTGAACCTCTGAATACCAGTGCTGATGGGTGTGTTAGAAGGAGGCTTTGGCCTCCATGCTAGAGTTGACAACCTAGCTGGAGATCTCCTGCTATTACAACTGATCTCTAGCTGATAAAGATCAGTTCACCTGGAGAAAATGGCCACTTTGACCATTGGACTCTATGGCATTGAAGTCCCTCCCTGCCCCCAAACCCCCCTCCTCAGGCTCCGCCCCAGTAATCTTGAGGTATTTCCCAAACCAGACCTGGCAACCCAACTCTATGCCCTGCTTGTAGGCCTTCCCAGAGTGCCTGGCTGGCCACTTTGTCAAAAAAGATACTGGACTATAGGTCTCGCCCAGCATAGATCACAAATTAATATAAGAACAACTAAGTTCTTATAATAAACTAAGTTCTTATATAATGGCTATAAACCATTTCAATGGATATGAAAAAAAAGGCATTTGGCTTTGGACCCTGGACTTTGTTTTAGCTTGTGCTCCACTGCAGAGGCAGCCTGCTGATGCTGGAGCATGTTCTCCTGGCACTTTGGCACCTCTGCTCATTCAAATTCAATGAATTTCAAGGAGCCCAAAAGTGCCTAGTGCCAAAATGAATGTGCTTCACAGCAGAGAATCACCTCTACAATGGATACAGAGGAGCGTAAGAAAAGAACAAGGATAGGATCCAAGCCTTAAGCTGTCTTTTCTAGAAGGGCCAAAGTTGTTTGTCACACATTCAGAGAGGTTTTTGAGACATGGCATTTATTTCTTTGAGTACCTGTGAAGTCCTTAAGACCAGGGGTTACATCCTCCTGTGGCGGGGCCACCTTTTCCTACATTGTTAGATAGGAGGCAGTACACAAGAACTGTGAAGCAGGTATGTTAATAGCTGGATTCCTTTACATTGCCGACTGCAGAAGCCATTCACCACCCCATGGCTCAGCCAGCTCATGCCTCCTCACTTTCACCTGTTTTCATCACACTGCCAGGTAGGGTTGCAAGGTCCCTCTTCACCACTGGTGGGAAGTTTTTGGGACAAAGCCTGAGGAGGGCGAGGTTTGGGGAGGTGAGGGACTTCAATGCTGTAGAGTACAATTGCCAAAGCGGCCATATTGTCCAGGTGATCTGATCTCTATTGGCTGGTGTGTGTGTGTAAAGTGCCGTCAAGTCGCAGCTGACTTATGGCGACCCCTTTTGGGGTTTTCATGGCAAGAGACTAACAGAGGTGGCTTGCCAGTGCCTTCCTCTGCACAGCAACCCTGGACTTCCTTGGTGGTCTCCCATCCAAATACTACCCAGGGCTGACCCTGCTTAGCTTCTGAGATCTGACAAGATCAGGCTAACCTGGGCCATCCAAGTCAGGGCCTATTGACTGGAGATCAGTTGTAATAGCAGATGATCTCCAGGTAGTACCTGGAGGTTGGCAACCATAGGTTTTGTGTTCTGCTTTTTATAATTGTTTTGATTGCCTAAAGGGGAAGGGGTGGCAGTGAGTTCAAAGCTAGGAATTCCCATATCCTCTGAGCAGCAAATATTCTGCTTCATGAGAATGTGGATGTGTTTCTGCTGGCTTTGGACATCTGCAGAATCAGAGTCCAATTGTCAAAGCGGCCATTTTATCCAGGTGAAATGATCTCTATTGGCTGGAGATCAGTTGTAATAGCAGGAGATCTCCAGCTAGTACCTGGAGTTTGGCAACCCTACTGCCAGGGTTCCTTTCCCTATCTGGGTCTTTCTCCCAGATCTTGCTCCTCCTGCCCTGGCACTGCACCTTTCTTCCAGGGTTAAGCCAGGGGGTAGCCTGTCTGCCTCAGTTAGGTGTGAAAAGTTCCTCCTGGCTGTCTTTGGAATGCCAGCTTGGAATGCCAGTTTCTGACACAATAAGAGGTGTGGCACCTTCCTGTTTGCAAAGCACCAAGACTGCCTGTCCACAGGTCTCTCCTAGCCTGCAGCCAGCTGCCTCCTTACCCTCTTCAGCTTAGGCGTTTTATCCTTCTTCCCCTGGCTACTCCTAGTTCATATTTCTCTCCTCCTCCTCTCAAGTAAGCCCTTCCTCTTGAGGAGGTATTTTGCTACTTCTGATGGGCTTCTCTTCTGACAGCGCCACCCTTGCTTTTGCTGCCCCACCTGGCTCGCCCTGCCACTGTGCACATGCTCCACCCCTTCTTCTCTAGGGGTAGGGAGCTCTGGCCAGTGACAGAAACAAAATAAAATAACCCAACTGTGTTCCTTAACCTGGGCTTGTCCTACAGCCCAAGGACATACTCTCCCTGCTGCTCTTGCATGCAGGTCCTCTTAAAGCAGGTATCATAAGACTCCAGAATAGCCCCACTTTGTCCCATTACTCTGTACCTGTACCACAGCTATGTTGGGCAAAGTACAATGTCATGTCAACATAAAGCCTTCACCCTTGAATTTATCATATCATCACTTCTATCTTCATCATCCATACACTAATAGTAAAGCTAGCCAAATATGAGAATACTTAAATCCAGTGATTGGAGCTGTGAATAGGCAAGACATAACTTTCTACAAACTTGAAAAATGCTCCAGGATCCGCCCCCCCCCAAAAAAAAAGTGAAATAAAAAAATACATTGAGGTTTTTTTAAAAAAAGAAACCCAAAATGATAAATGGAGCGCCTGTAGCTTTAAGCAACAAATTTTGTTTGATGGGAAGGAGAGAAGGAAGAAGGAAAGAGGCTATAGGGGCTTTCCGGGAAGAGAAAAAAAGAGATAGTAGGGGAAGGGGAAATGACATGCCCGCTGCAAGTCCTTGTGGGTTTCTACTTGTTTATTTATATTACTCACAGCATTTTTAACCCACCATTGTCCCAAAACGTACTCAACTACCAGCCTCTTTGAGGTCCTCTCATTTTTTCATCCAAATGCTCACTAGAGGTTTGGAAAGGAGTGGGCCACTGAATACTTCAAGGTGAAGCAGAATGGCTGTTAAGGGCTTACTGTGATTCAAATGGCCTGGCTTGCTGGATTAGACTCGCCCACTGTATGTTTGCAGCACAGTACTTTAATACTAGCTAGTCTCGTGGGTGGTTCCTTCATACAATTTCCAATAAACAAAACAAGAATCTGCAAGCAGCTCAAGCAACGTGTAGTGAAATAAATGTTGCCCCATTTTTTATTTCTCTCTTCAGAGGAATGAAAGTGTTTACCAGAAGACATGACCTCATTTCCCACTCTACCTGCATTTATGGTAATAATTCAGTCAATTTAAACAAATGTAAAAATAATAATGTGGGACTCTAAAAGTGATAGCTGTTTTTTAGAAACTTTTTTATTTGACTGTGCGATCAGGCTGCCCTTGAATCTATTTGTTTACGTAGATAAGTGAGGCAATGCAGTCATTTGAATCTCATTTTCATAAATATATTTTAACAGAAAGCTTCTTCCTTTTTTCCCCTTGGAAGTAAACAAAAATTCTGTCTTTTAAAAAAATAATCAAACTATATATAAGCTGACAAAGGAAAGACAATTCATATTCAAATAATTCTCACATTTCTATTTCCCTTTTCACGATGAGACACAAGACATACATTAAACAAATAAATTATGTAAAATAAATGTAAAGGAAGAAAACTACTGTTCACTGCATCATGGGTTCAATGGTGAAGAACCATTTTCTTTGACTGGTTGGCATTGCTTCAACTAGTAAATTGGGTAGAATGAAGGACAGAAACATAGCATAAATCCTCCAAGCACCCTGGGACTTCAAAAGAGAAGCATGCCTCAGGATCATAACGGTGATTCTATTGGATATTTTTTCTATTACTAGCTTGTATCTGGAATAATCAAGCCATAGACTGATTCATAAGCCATATTTCCATAAGCGAACTCAAAAGAGCAGAACATAAGTTCCAGAAGCAAGATCCAAATTTATAGCTGCTCATATCTCATATGGTCCCCAACTGGATACTCTACCCCTGCTACAACATAAAACAAAAGGTACTCTTCTGGAGGTCTCAAGATAATCATGGCCTTAATCTTAGGGCCACTCATGAAATCGAAGATCCATAAGCAGATCTCCTGACATCCAATTTATGTTTCCAAAAGCAATTTGAGGGGAGGACAACATGAACTGGAATGACAGTGCTGGGGTGGGGGGAGTCAACACATTCTCTGCATTATTGTCTGAGAAAAATGGACTCCCAGGCTGCTTTAGTCCCATGATAGCCCAATCTCATCAAATCTCACAAGCTAAGCAGGGTTGACCCTGGTTGGTACTTGGATGGAGGACCACCAATGAAATCCAGGGTTGCTAAGCAGAGGCAGGCAATTAGGGCTGTCGATTCGGTTCATCCTGAACCGAAAACAGCCGAATTTCCCCCGATTTGGTAATTTTTAGTTCGGGATGAACCGAACTCAAAAAAAGGCGGGAAACGGGGGAGCCTAATTCGCTGACTTTGGGGTGTTCGGCAAATAAATTCGGCAGATTTGGGGTTTGCCCCCCCCGCGCGCCTTCACGGGGCTTCCATGAAGGCGCGCGGGGGGCTCTTTAAAGCGATCTGCGCTGCCAGCCCTGGCAGCTGGAAGGCACAGATCTGTTTAAAGACCTCCCCGCGCGCCTTCACGGGGCTTCCATGAAGGCGCGTGGGGGGATGAATTTTCCCCCGAACTCCGGATCTCGCGCTGAATTTCGCGGAGCCGAAGCGGGGGAGTTCGGACTTTGGCACGTCCTGAGTTAAAAAGGGCCGAATTTTGCCAAAGCCGAATTTTACCGAATTTTTTTTCCAACAGCCCTACAGGCAATGACAGCCAACCTCTGTTCATCTTGTTCCTTGAAAATCCTACGGGTTCTCCATTAGTTGGCTGTGACTTGACAGCCCTTTCCACCACCACCAGAAGAAGAAAAAAGACAAGCAGGGCTACCAAATTAAAAAAAAAAAAAGTAGAGGAAACTCTTTTTCAAATAGAGGAGCAGCTGGGGAGGGGGAACTCCTTCCCTAGCTATGTTGTGCCTCCTGCAGCTGCTGCCTGAGAGTAAGTGACACACCAAAGCATTTGATCACAGTTCCCTAATGGCCCATGCAATTTGCCCCCTATAACGTTTTTGGTGCAAACACCAAGCTTACAGCATGAACATTGTCGGCTCCAGCCAGGGAGGCTCTGTTTCCAACAGGTTCCATGTGATAGCTCAGTACTCAAGAGTGTAAGGCAAAAGTTCTACCTCCTGCTATATGTCATAAATTAATCCCTCTAAGAATGGAAGCAAATACACCTCTACCAGCAGGGAACAGGCTTCAGAGCCCAATTCTTCCATAAGAAAATCCTCTGGATTACTTTCAAATATGTTTCCTGAGAAGTATCTTTTGTTGCAGTTTTCTGGAATGGAAAAAAACGACAATCCTTAGCAATATATGTGTCTAACTTAATAAAACATATTTTGGATTCACCACCCAATTAATAAATAACCGGGCAGTTAAATCAGTATGTCATGTTTCTCTTTCCCATACCTCAATATTCCTTCTATGATACTGGAGGAACTGCAGAGGAAGTAAACATCAATTTGCCAGAGCTGTCTTTAGTTTAATTGGACCTTAGATAAGAAGTCAGACTAGAAGGAAGTCTGGGCCTCTGAAAACTATTCCTTGTCCAAGAGGATTCTAGGCATGCCTTTATTCATGCTTCTATCTGTTTCTTTGCATGGCAGACTATTTGCTGTGGCTATATTCGCGTAACATCAGTAAAAATGTTATTTCCATAGTGAACCAATAAAGTGTGAAGAAAATAGATGCATCCCTGAACAATGGCATCACGTGGTGGAATATTATTGGCTGTCACTCCTTGGCCCTAATATGTGTCCTCTCTACGTTTAGGAATGTGCATCTGTCTTTGCACACTGATGTAGCAAATACTAATGTAGCCACAGCAAGCATGGTTCCTGCAATAAATATGAAGAGGCTGTAGGTCAGCTTACAATACACTTTCTTTCATAGTTAAAGAGTAAATAAAATACTTTCAATGGGCTTGTGGCAAACAATGCATCTATTAAAAAGAAAAAAAAAGGTATGATTTGTTTCAAGCCCATTGTAATTAGGAAAGGCTTATGGATCTCTGAATTCCTAATCAATAAAAGTAATAATATTTCCCTTCATTTTTCATGTTGCATAAGAGGGGAATCCACAGTTGCATGAGGGGATGATCAATTATTTAAACGACAATAAAGAAAGCAATGAACTATGCTCACTCTACCACCTTTGGTTAGACACTGTGCCATTTGTTTATGGCCAAAGTGCATTTTTGTCCATTTTAAACAGCCCTTGTCTTGTTTTTTACTGCAGCCATTTCTTTTTTGATAATTACATGTGTTAAATTATGAAAATAAACTCCTAGGCAGCCTTTTCGGTGAGTAAAATTACTTGTATGTCATAGCGCTTAAGCCATTTTCAAGGGACCTTTGGTTGTATAGTCAGCATTGTAAATCTGAGAATAAATAGGCTGTGCATGTTAGTAAAATTGCAATAAGCACTCTGGCCTAGTGGACATAAGCCAGTTCCCCTTGATTGTGGTAGATCAGACCCATCTCATATCAGATATGAAGATAACTAATTTGAGTTCTCACTAGGAAGTTACAGTTATTCTGCCAAATTCAACTGTCAGATTCAGCAGAAAATAAATTTGTCAGTATACATTTCATCTTCTCACTTTTTATAGCATTATACTCACACAACACTATCATTTTAAAATTTTAAATATTTTTTCTTCATTCCTAAACAGAGATATGGGTTTCTTGCAGGTTTATCTGAGATTACAGCTCATTAATTACACAGATTCAACTGAGCAATATACAATTCACATGGATTTTTAAAGTGGATTTTGGTCAAATATTATCAGCAATAATAGAAACACAACCCTGGCAATCCATGGGGTGACAGATGTTGGAGCCAGATCGCCCTCACATCCTGGGATGATTTTATCCAATTTTATTTATTTGTACTCAGATTTATTTTAATGTATGCTCTTCCTTTTTATATGCCAATAAAGACGTGTGTTGTGTTTTGTGTAACAGAAACACAGAAGCAAATTATACTTGAAATACTTCCATGTAACAGGTTTTTTTTTTTAATTCAGACATTATTTATCAGGAATATTGCCCCAGTACTCAATAAAGACATGAGACCACAACATGGGTTTAACTAGTTTATTTAAAACAGCTGATCTACATAATCAATTAACTGTTATAATATTTAATTGAGGGTGGGCTGCACTAGGCAGTCCAGTCATAGCTGCCTTTAGTTTTCACAAATCCACCCTGGCTCCAAACTCAACCCTCCTTCACATGCCCCGTCCTGCCATAAAGCAAGTGATGGTCTGTTCAGAACAAGCCCTCCATCATGGCTGATGGCTCGAGGTGCTCGCCACTATTCCCTACCTATCCATAAGCAACCCACCCTATCCCTACCAAACTAGTTTATGGCCTAAACAGTCAATGACCAGGCCTAGTCAAGCTATTAATAACTGCCCAACCTGGACATCATGAAGAAGGTAAAAAAAAAAAAAATAAGAAGCCTCCCCCAAAAGCCAATCAGGGAAGAAGCCTAAAAATTCCTGCTTGGCCCCAAAGGCAACCAGCTGATCCCATGATATTCAAGGGAGGGTGAGTGGGTCGATAACAGGTGGCAAAAGCTGCCTCATGAGGGAGAAACAGAAATAAAGCTTCTCCTTCCAGTCTTCCCATTGGATGGCAGCTTTTGCCTTGAAGCCAATCCAGCCTCTTGTTTTATTCACATTGGACTGGGTCAAATCAATCCCTGGCTTACCAGTCAAGAATGTCTCTTTTCAATAAATAAATCTCTTTTTTGCTCAGGTTTTTTTTTTTTAATTGACTGTGAAATGCATCAAATGGTTTAAAAGGAATCCTATTGCAATGAAACTTAACATCCTGAAAATCTTTATTTAGTATGCCAATATTGATAAATAGCAACAGCATCCAATAATTTATTTTATTTATTTATTTACTGCATTTATACTACACTTTCCCCCTAGTGGAGGGCCAAAGCAGCTGGCAGCATTCTCCCTTTTTCCATTTCCCCCCCTCACAACAAAGAAGAAGAGTTGGCTTTTATACCCCACTTTTCTCTACCTTTAAGGAGTCTTAAAGCGGCTTACAATCACCTTCTCTTCACCTCCTCACAACAAACACCTTGTGAGGTAGGTGGGGCTGACAGAGTTCTGAGAGAACTGTGACTAGCCCAAGGTCACCTAGCAGACTTCATGTAGAGGAGTGGGGAATCAAACCCACTTCTTCAGATTAGAGTCTGCTGCTCTTAACAACTACACTATGCTGGCTCTCCTGAGAGGTAGGGTAGGCTGAGAGTATGTGACTTAGGGCTGTTGAATTAAAAAAAATTGGTATAGTTCGGATTCGGCTGAATTCGGCTTGTTTAGATTTGGGATATGCCAAAGTCCGAACTCTCCCACTTCGGGTCCATGCAATTCGGCGGGAATTCAAAGTTCGGGGAAAAAATTCGGCTGAATAAAGCCTTTAAAAACACAACCATGCCTTTCTGCGGCTCTGGGGGGCATTTTTGGGGGTAGAGGTCCCAAACTTTCAGCAGAGCTTCAAAGGACATTTCTTGAAAGACCCCCCAAGTTTTGTAAAGATTGGGTCAGGGAGGGCTGAGATATGGGCCCCAAAAGGGGTCCCCCCACCCTTAATGAGCATGTCTGAGCAGAGCTTGCCGCCCACGCACAAAGCTCCCAGCCCCGACAAACAGCTGAGAGGTTTGCAAAGCATTGCAACAGTAATGCAAAGCAAAACGACTGCACAGCAACACAACCTTGTAAGCAACACCTTTGCAACTGTGCAAAGCAACACCTGACACCTGGGAGTTTGCAAACCATGGAAAAGGACAGAGGCAGCTAGCTATGCATAATGAGCAGGAGGGGTGGAATTTTCCCTTTTGCATCAGACCCGGGACCAGGCAAATGCATTCTTTAAGTCACCATTTGAAAACCAGTTTTGAGCAAGCATCCAAATAGACCTAACCGCTCTTATGAATGAGGGAAAACCTGAAGACACACAACTGAAGCCCCCCCCCTCAAACCAGGGAGAGAGAGACTCGAGGGGGAACACACAGGCAGAACAGGCAAAAGCCCCCTTTGGCTTCCCCCCCCACCCACAGAAACTGCTCCCTCCCCCACACACACAGACTCTGCTTCCCCCTCACACACACACAGGATAAAAAGTATACATTAAAGCCCCCAAAGGGGTCTTACTGTGGCTGTCTTCTGTTCCATCAGGAGGGGCTGGGGAGGAGTGGGTAATCCAAGATGATTCCATTTAAGCACGGGACGTTTTGCTCTGGAGATGCATACAAGATCAGCTGATCCATTCATCCCAATAGGGAAAAGGGGAAAGTGGAAAGCCCATATCTCGGGACCCCCTGACTCAATGTTTACAAAACTTGGGTGGTCTCTTAAGAAGGCTTGTCTGAAGCTCCGCTCAAAGTTTGGGATCTGCACCCCCAAAAATGTGCCCCCTGCAGCCACAGAAAGAGAAAAGGGGGGAGCCAATATTTCTGCCCCCACTGAACCCATCTTTACAAAACATGGGGGGTCTCTTAAGAATGATTGTCTGAAGCTATGCTGAAAGTTTGGGGGCTGTATCCCCAAAAAAGCACCCCCTGCAGCCACGTAAATAGAAAAAGGGGGGAGGGAAAAGGGGTGGAGCCCATATCTCGAGACCCCTGACCCAATGTTTACAAAACTTGGGGGGTATCTTAAGAAGGTTCATCTGAAGCTCCACTGAAAGTTTGGGGTCTGTACCCCCAAAAATGTGCCCCCTGCAGCCATGGAAAGAAAAAAGGGGAGAGCCCATATCTCGGGACTCCCTGACCCAATATTTACAAAACTTGGGTGGTCTCTTAAGAAGGCTTGTCTGAATCTCTGCTGAAAGTTTTGTGTCTCTACCCCAAAAAATACGCCCCCTGCAGCCACAGAAAGGAGCGAATGTGCACAAGCACCCCCCCACACACACACGAGGATTTCCCTCTCTCTCTGTCCACCCGCGCCCGGGCCGCACATCAGCTGATTCCTCCAGTACTCAATCCTGACTGATTGGCCAGAAGAAGACCCAGCTTGGCCACCGATTGGCCGGGGGAGGAGAATGCTGCTTACTGACGGTTATACTGCTTACTGACGCCCCGAATTGGCCGGATTTATTCGTGAACTCCCGAACTCGCTGAATTCGGCTCCCCGGTTGCCCTCCATTTTTTAGTTCAGGGAAATTCGGCTGTTTTTCAGTTCGGGCCGAACCGAATCAACAGCCCTAATGTGACTGGCCCAAGGACATCAAGCAAGCTTTCATGGCAGAGTGGGGATATGAACCTGGGTCTCCCAAATCCTAGTCCAAAGCTACTTCTGCACCAGGGTGAATTTCTGTAGTTGTCTGTTTGCTGAAGAAGTGGAAGAAGCAACAAGGGGAACAGCCATTTTGGATCTGATCTTAACCAATAATGATGACCTGGCTTATGGGGGGAAGGAGTGGGATCCTTAGGTGGGAGTAACCATATTCTCCTGAGTTTGTTATATAGCAGAAAGGAGAAGCAAAGAGTAGTTAAATAGGAGTATCTAAGAAACAGGGTTTACTGAGAAAAAATCCTTCAGAAATTTTTGCCAAAGGTAGAATCAGTGGTTCTTGTAGGTTATCCGGGCTGTGTGACCATGGTCTTGGTATTTTCTTTCCCGATGTTTCGCTAGCAGCTATGGCAGGCATCTTCAGAGGAGTAACACTGAAGGACAGTGTCTCTCAGTGTCAAGTGTGTAGGAAGAGTAATATATAGTAAGAAAGGGGTTGGGTTTGAGCTGAATCATTGTCCTGCAAAAAGTATCAAAGGTAATGTGCTCATAAATGCGGTTAGCTCATAAAGTTTTAAAGATTCTTTTAGTTATGAGAAAAGATGGAATGGTTCCTGTGTCTCTGCATAGCAGTAGAAAAGTTAAGGAACAGAGTAGATGTGCTTTCTTGTTCCGAAGTGTTTCCAATCTCTGGGTCTGTTGAAATATTTCCTCCCCATAGAGGCGTTCAAAACAGTTGTCGAAGGCTTTCATGGTCAGAGTTCATTGGGTCTTGTAGGTTATCCGGGCTGTGTGACCGTGGTCTTGGTATTTTCTTTCCTGACGTTTCGCCAGCAGCTGTGGCAGGCATCTTCAGAGGAGTAACACTGAAGGACAGTGTCTCTCAGTGTCAAGTGTGTAGGAAGAGTAACATAATAGTATCAGTATTAAGAGTAATAGTAATAGTATTAAGAGTAATAGTATCAGTATTAAGAAAGCAGAACTAAGAGGGGAAAATAAGTCAGAGTATATCAGAAATTAAATATAAGTATTATTTAACGAAATAGATATAAGATAAGCGTAAGTCAGAAAATGGATTTGATTTTACTCTTTCAATTGTCTATCTATCCCTCTTTCTCTGAATAACATTGATATGTTAAGTAACATATTGAAGGTAATTAATAGGAAATCAAGTATTTAAGTATAAAATGAGGATTAACACAGTCTTGTAGCAAGAGTATACTAGTACAAGTTAAGAATGTAAACAAAATGTAAATAGCATTTATTTCTCCCTCTGGAGTTATAAGTAGGGTGGATCCCCTTTTCTTCCCTTTTCCCTTTTTCTTTTCTGTACCCCATATCTTTAAAAACAAATAAAACAAATAAAAACATTTTTTAAGAGGAATTCAAACAAGTAGCCAGCACATGCGGGGAGAAAGTCAGGAAGGCTAAAGCGCAGAATGAGCTCCGACTTGCCAGGGAAGTTAAAAACAATAAAAAATGGTCCAATGCTTTCTAATGGGGGGATGGGGGTGACCCCTTCCAGACCCCATAACTTCAGACCCCCTGACCCAATCTTTACCAAACTTGCACGGAGAGTCCCTTCAAGCTACCCTGAAAATATGGGACCTCTACCTGCAAAAATGCCCCCCCCCGAGCCACAGAAATCCGCGAATGGCTTTAAATGGCCGAATTATTCAGAAATCCCCAATTTAAACCCAAATTCCTACCTATACCGGTATAGAAGAATTCGGGATTTGGGATTTCCCAGGGGGGAAAGGCAATTTAAACCCAAATCCGAATTATACTGATTTTTTCCCAACAGCCCTATTCCTTACAACACCCCTCTCATCTTCTGACTAGGATAAAAGAACTTAGAGATCTCCATTTCTACTCATGTCTAACAAAGAGAGCTTTGACTCTCAAAGGTTATAACCTGAAACTCTTGTTGGTCTCAAAGGTGTTACTGGACTTGATGCGAAAGGTAAAAGGTAAAGGTCCCCTGTGCAAGCACTGGGTCATTCCTGACCCATGGGGTGACGTCACATCCCGACGTTTCCTAGGCAGACTTTGTTTGCCAGTGCCTTCCCCAGTCATCTTCCCTTTACCCCCAGCAAGCTGGGTACTCATTTTACTGACCTCGGAAGGATGGAAGGCTGAGTCAACCTTGAGCCGGCTACCTGAAACCAACTTCCATTGGGATTGAACTCAGGTCGTGAGCAGAGCTTGGACTACAGTACTGCAGCTTACCACTCTGCGCCACGGGGCTCTTTTTGGACTTGATGCTAACCATACACAAATAGAGGACTATGTCATGTGGAAACATAAAAAAAATGGGAGAAATCCTTGGTGTGAAATTAGCCCAACACTCTAACCACTGCATGACACTGGATCACACACCACATTGCCTCATAACATATTAGAAATGTTAGAAAGTTACTAAAAATCACTAGAAGGTAATGAACCCAAGCTTAATTGCCACTTAAATCCTATTCGTATAATCATGAATCATCATTTAAAAAATCTTTGTATTATATTTTTCTCCTGCACCTTCTCCAAGGAAGTTCAAAACTGTGTGCAAGGTTGAGGAGATCCAGCTTGATCAGTGAGAGGCATTTGCACTTGGGTCTATGCAGTCTCATACTCTAACCACTATACCTGACTGATTCTTAGGACCCCATAAGCTTGAATAAACGAAAGGGGGTTGGTGCTATGGTATTTATTCATGCCTCTTTTCCAAAAGTCTATGGGAGATTTCATCCAAACAAAAATAATAAAAACTGAATCCGTGAATGTGTTCAAATAGAAATAATAAAGCGATATCTAACTACCCACCACCTATCTCTGAAAAGTTGTATGCCTGCACACATATCCACAAATGCAAATAAGAGCAGAGTTGTTGCTATTATTTTCAATAGCTATAAAGCTTTCCTAAATTAATGTGCTGTATAAAATTACAAGTCTGGGGAAGACATGTGCCCTTGCACCTCATGGTGAAGTCATTTAACAGTTCATCAGCCATCTTTCTTCATGTAGATGACTTTACTCGCCCTATTGAATGAACAGGCCCTTGAGATCAAAATGCACAGTAAGAACTGATACTTTTCTGGCAGAAAACTCACCCAGTTCACTTTGAAATTATACTTGTCAGCGAACTTAAAAAAAATAAATAGAGAAGTTTATGCTACTTATAGGATTACTTCTGCCATTTTAGTAAATCGAATTTGGTGTCAGGGATAAACTAATCCAGATTCAACCAAAACATCCACTAATAAATATCATATAAATTCTGAAACCACATGGAATTTATTTCCTACATTTTTAAGTGGATGAAAGCCTACCACTCTTAATGCTTATTCTGATACCTCACTGTGTAGCTTTATTTTCCTAGGCAGTGGTGAGTAGGAGGAGCAGTGAGGGGAGACCTCAGGCTTTGTGCCTGATGAAGGCATTGTTCAACAACAACAGTAAGCCTCACTTCCTTCTGAACAGAATAGTTCCAGCTGACATTTTTGAAGCATTTCTACTTTCTGTCAATCATGCCATTGATTCGTTTACTTTGGAAAGACTTTCTGATTCTGTATCAGCACAGGTCTTATTAGCATGAGATTTACATTATCTGGGGCTGTTCACAGCCTTCCTTCATTATGTTTCTCTCACACATACACACAAACCAACCTTGGTTCCTTGACCAAGCTTCCTGCTAATGTTTGTTTGTTCTTCCCCATCTAAGAAATAAACATATTGTTGGCCACCACAGAAACAAAAGGCAGAAAACCAGGAGAGGAACTAGGACCTTAACTAATTCAGAGGGGTAACTGTGTTAGTCTGTTGAAACTAAATAAAACAGAAGAATGCAAAACAGAAGAATGCACCTTAATGCAAAACAGAGGAATGCACCTTAAAGACTAACAAACAGTCAGTTCAGCATGAACTTTCATAAGTCAGAACTCACTTTCTCAGATACAACAAAGCACAATTAACTTTCCTCGTCCTATATCTAATTCTGAACCTAGCACCTATGTGAATTAATAGATGCCCCTTGGACTCTTTGCCTTACAGAGAAATCAGCTTTTGAGCTGATTAAGAACAGGCTTTTGGATATAGATCTGCAGGAGCTTAGAAGAGCGGCCTTCAGTAGATGTTCCCCTATACACTGGAAGCCCTGGACATACAATCAGTCCTTAGCATACTACCTCTCATGTTTAACTGACCCCCAACAGAGATGGGCCTACATGCTCGCTAGATTTAATGCCCTTCCTTCCACCTTGCTCTATGGAAGATTCAATAAGTTCTCATATTCGGATAGGGCCTGTCCTTGCGGGGAGGGCGTAATAGAACAGTTCCTCATGTCCTCCTTAACTGTCCATTTTACTCTAGGGGCCGCTCTCAATTTATTGACCCATTATTTGTGGACAGAGGATGGTTATCCGCCAAAATTAATGTGTCTCTCCTTATGACCACCCAGGACCCCATAAAAATTGAATCGGTGGCAAGATTCCTACAGTTTGCAATTCAAGAACGTGAGCACTTGTGTACCAAATAAGGCTGGCCTAGTACTGTTAAATTACCTAATGCACTTAAATTGATTTTACTGTAAAAACTATGGAGATTCTTGTATTGTATGGATTCTATGTATTTGCTTTTGTACATTTTATCTTATGCCAATAAAGGCTTTGTTGAATTAATAGATGCACATAATAGGGTCAGATATAGACAAGGATAACTTTCCTACAATCCTGGGGGACCCCTCAGGTTTGCAGAAAAAAATGGCGGGGGGAGAATGGAAGGGGCTTTGAAACCCCCCCAAAGACAAGAGCATTGTCTGTACTTGTGCAGTTCTGTAGGGAAGGGACAAAAGACAGCCCTGGAAGGGAGGGAACAATCAGATAATCATGGACTCCCCCAGACATGGAATGAGGGGTGATGGAAATAAGTTTTCTTCCTTACACCTGGGTTATCTTTCTTGGTGATAGCAGCATTAGCTCAATTACCACCAGAAGAATTGTATCCATGGGCAAACTGAGAGGGGAAAATATTGTGATACTGAATTCCATGATAAACTAAATTAAGTGAATTTTATGCATTAAGAAAGGGCCCAGAGGAATGAATATCAGGCTGGCACGTGAGATGGGAAAATCAGAGTAATACATTTGTTATTAGAAAAAAATATCAATCTGAGTTAAGCAAAGGGCATTTCACAACAATTATATATAATTTTAAGACTGTGTATCAAAGTCACAGACACACAAAGATGCTCCGTCTAGAACAAAACACAGATAATAAAAAGCAAAGAGCCACAACAATCAAATAAAGATGATCCATGGGAGAAATCCCAGGAGATCCAAACTCCAGTCTGACAGATTCAAATTGTTTCTTTATTAATGAAGATGTATTGCTCTGCAGAGTTAAGAGAAAGATATTTTAAATTAAAAGAGATATCTATTATCAAAACAATGTCCCTCGTCAGTATTTCCATAATTCCCATGATGTCAAGAATATTCAATTTCAATGAAGGGCAAATAAAGGAAAGACACTGCTGCTGAGCTTAACTGGAAATAGAAAAAAATGTTTTGGGAATGTTTTTCACCATTTGCAGAACACACTTTGCCCTTGGTGGTGTTTTGCAGTGCTTGCAGAAGTGTTTAAGAGTTGGACAGAATGTGGCTAGAAATATTCGCTTAGATCTGCATCCAAATGGGCATCCCCATTTCATGTAGGCTCAAATAAATAACTATGCAAGAATAGGACTAGATCACAGTGAAAATCTTGCCACATATGATGCAAGGCAATGACAACATCAGCATAGTAAGGCAAGACAGAGAACATTCATTCAGTTGCCTGGGTAATGGGAATGTGTTCACTCGTTATCCCAACCCACATTTAGAATGAATGGACAGGGTTCTCATATCCTCAGTAACTCAGGTAGCCAAATCTTATTGGCATGAAGAATCAGGTTATCAATCATATTCAGTACATAATCCCAGACTGGCTGAGATAATGCAATGAAGAAACCTTTCTTTTTTTAAGTGTTACTGAAGCAAGAAGATTAAGGAAACAATAGCTGCAGGCAGGCACTATATATGATATTTAATATTTTTATGGACCCTTTCATATTCTCTCACACAGAGACAGACATAACCACAGACATTCACTTTAATATAACAAATCATAACAAATCATAATCTAACCCCCCTCCAAAAAAAACAGGCACACTGTTAAAAATAAATGCTGAATTTTCTATTGCAAGAAAGGAGGCAAAATTATATTATATCTTTTGGAGAAACATAACACCAAAACACACAGTGATCTTACTCAGGGCCCAAATACATGTTAGGCCCAACACGAATTGGGTCACAAGTGTGCAACCTGACTAACAGTCAGACATACATCAGGGGAACTCACCTTAAATATCATTCATTTGCTCAGTACTGCAAGAGAGCACTGCAAGGTGGGGGGAGAAGGTACTTCTTGTTTCTTTCCTACACCATTTTTTGCTAACAGAAACAGTGGCATGGGTGGACTTTTTGGCCCTTTTCCTTTTTTCCATGAGTCCTTAGAAAGTCACGTGCCTGGAGTATCATGTAGATTGGCCCTCAGATTAGGGTTGCCAACCTCCAAGTACTAGCTGGAGATCTCCTGCTATTACAACTGACCTCCAGCCGATAGAGATCAGTTCACCTGGAGAAAATGGCCACTTTGGCAATTGGACTCTATGACATTGAAGTCTCTCCCCAAACCCCACCCTCCTCAGGCGCCACCCCAAAAACCTCCCGCCAATGACAAAGAGGGACCTGGCAACCCTACCTCCGATTCTTCAAAGATGGTGACTTCTTGGTTGTAGTGGTTTACATTACTAGCAGCCCATTCCTGAACTCCGAGGATGAAAGTCCTCAGGAGGCCATGAAGGGGCTGCACCGGCGCTAGGGGCCCTCCACGCTGGCGCCTGGGCTATTTACGCTGCAGTGAGTGGCCCCAACGCTGGCGTCCCACCGGCATAAAAGCCCACACCAGTGTTCCGGGGGGGGGGCGTGCTGGCATCCAGGGAGGTGTTCCAGAGCATGCTCCAGATGCCGGCACCGAGAATGGTGGTGCTGCGGCTGCTATTTTGCAGATGCAGCCTTGCTATTCTCTATGGGGCATTTTGCCCCATTTAAACTTTAAAAAGCCTGTAAGAGGCTTTTTTAAGGCTTTCAGTGGCTGGGAAACAGGTTAGGTGGTGCCATGGTGGCGCCTTGTCCATGCCATCCCCTGCCACCGAAAGCTTAGGAATGGGCTGTTAATGCACCATTTCAGTTACTAAGCAAGAAAAACATGACATCTAAATAGGCACTCAGGCTGATTTATGAGTGCTATTTACTGACCCAGCAGCATTTGGGTTTAAGTGTTAACTGATTTTCCTTAGCTTGATAGACTAGAATACTGCAAGTAAGCATGGAAATGTTTATGATGGCAAAAAATTCAGTGAAGCCAGTGTCACATCATCACTGTAGAAGTCACCTCTTCTTGGGGGAGGGACGCTGTATGCTAATGCTGATATATTCAGAGGAGATTATGCAAGTGATACTTACAACAGGTATAAGGTAACTGTTCAGACAATTCACATTGATTGGGCTCTTTCTATCTGTTTTGTTGGACAGAATAGTGTTGGAATTAGCTCTTCAGAGTTAATTACCTAACTGGGCCTGGACCAATCCATTTTTTTCCTCACAATAACCGGATTATGTTTTAATACTTCTTAATTACTATAAAGTACTAAATGTTATTTCCTCTTTCTGTGTCGTACTGCCTGGAGCCTTTTCTTCCATTTCTATTGTCCACACATTCCTGAAATGAAGATGCCATATACAAAAGCTGGACTAAACTTGGTTTATTAACTAATAGTTGAACTGAAGGCATGTTGGTAGATTACGATGGGTAGCTGTGTTAGTCTGTCTGTAGCAGTAGAAAAGAGCAAGTGTCTAGTAGCACCTTAAAGACTAACAATTTCTGGCAAGGTATGAGCTTTCGGAAGTTACAGCTCACTTCTTCAGATACATGTTATTAGTGCAATCTTAAACAGACTAATGTCCATTGAAGTCAATGGGCTCAGAAGGGCATAACTCAGGAAGTCACTGTAAACCACTGATCCCTTCCTGCCAGTTAGGGCTGTCAATTCGGTTCGGCCCGAACTGAAAATCAGCCGAATTTCCCTTGATTCGGCGGTTTTTAGTTCGGGAGGAACCGAACTCAAAACTGGCGGGCAACCGGGGGGGCCGAATTCAGCGAGTTCGGGAGTTCGCGAATAAATTCGGCCAATTCGGGGCCGTCAGTAAGCAGCATAACCTTTAATAAGCAGCATTCTCCTCCCCCGGCCAGTCGGTGGCCAAGCTAGGTCTTCTTCTGGCCAATCAGTCAGGATTGAGTACTGGAGGAATCAGCTGATGTGCGGCTGGCCGGGGAAAGAGAGAGAGAGAGGGAAATCCTCATGTGTGTGTGAGGGGGTGCTTGTGCACATTCGCTCCTTTCCATGGCTGCAGGGGGCGCATTTTTTGGGGTACAGACCCCAAACTTTCAGGGGATATTCAGACAGGTTTTCTTAAGAGACCACCCAAGTTTTGTAAACATTGGGTCAGGGGGTCCCGAGATATGGGCTCCCCCCCTTTTTTCTTTCCATGGCTGCAGAGGGCGCATTTTTGGGTGTGCCGACCCCAAACTTTCAGCGGAGCATCAGACAAGGCTTCTTAAGATACCCCCCAAGTTTTGTAAACATTGGGTCAGGGCCCCCCGAGATATGGGCTCCACCCCTTTTTCCTCTCCCCCCTTTTCCATTTTCATGGCTGCAGGGGGTGCTTTTTTGGGGGTGCAGCCCCCAAACTTTTATCATAGCTTCAGAGAATCCCTCTTAAGAGACCACCCAAGTTTTGTAAAGATGGGTTCAGTGGGGGCTGAAATATCAGCTCCCCCCTTTTCTCTTTCCGTGGCTGCAGGGGGCGCATTTTTGGGTGTGCCGACCCCAGACTTTCAGCGGAGCTTCAGTCAAGGCTTTTTAAGAGACCACCCAAGTTTTGTAAACATTGGGTCAGGGCCCCCCGAGATATGGGCTTTCCCCTTTTCCCTATTGGGATGAATGGATCACCCTCGAGAGATGCATACATATGGATCTTATATTGGATACAAATGGAATCATATTGGATTACCCAGCCTCCCAGCCCCTCCTGCTGGAACAGAAGACAGCCACAGTAAGACCCCTTTGGGGGCTTTAATCTATATTTTTTCTTTTCTGTGTGTGTGGGGGGGGAAAGCAGAGTCTGTGTGTGTGTGTGGGGAGGGAGCAGTTTCTGTGGGTGGGGGGGGAAGCCAAAGGGGGCTTTTGCCGGTTCTGCCTGGGGTGTGTGTTCTCCCTCCAGTCTCTCTCTCCCTGGTTTGAGGGGGGGCTTCATTTTTATTCTTCAGGTTTTTCCTCATTCATAAGATCAGTTAGGTTATTTTGATGCTTGCTCAAAACTGGTTTTCAAATGGTGACTTAAAGAATGCATCTGCCTGGTCCCAAGTCCAATGCAAAAGGAGAAATTCCACCCCCTCCTGCTCATTATGCATAGCTAGCTGCCTCTGTCCCTTTCCATGGTATGCAAACTCCCAGGTGTCAGGTGTTGCTTTGCACTGTTGCAAAGGTGTTGCATTGCGTGCTTGTGTTGCTTTGCAGTTGTATTGTTTTGCAAAATTCTTCACACCTGCCCCGCCCTTTGCATGTTTGCAAAGGTGTTGCTTTTCAGTTGTGTTGCTTTGCAAAGTTCTTAGCACCTGCCCCGCCCTTGCTCTCATCAGCTGTTTGTCGGGCCAGGAGCTTTGTGCGTGGGCGGCAAGCTCTGCTGAGAGATACACATTAAGGGTGGGGGGACCCCTTTCAGGGCCCATATCTCAGCCCCCCCTGACCCAATCTTTACAAAACTTGGGGAGTCTTTCAATATACGTCCTTTGAAGCTCTGCTGAAAGTTTGGGACCTCTAAGCCCAAAAATGCCCCCCCCAGAGCCGCGGAAAGGCGCGGTTGTGTTTTTAATGGCTTTATTC
The DNA here is from genome assembly GCF_029931775.1 of Euleptes europaea. Taxonomy (NCBI): domain Eukaryota; kingdom Metazoa; phylum Chordata; class Lepidosauria; order Squamata; family Sphaerodactylidae; genus Euleptes; species Euleptes europaea. The sequence goes on from NC_079317.1 coordinate 65,837,558, forward strand.
GGCCGAATTTTTTTTCAGAACTTTGAATTCCCGCCGAACTGAACGGATCCGAAGTGGGGGAGTTCGGACTTCGGCACGTACCGAACCCACAAGGGCCAAATTCGGCCGAATCCGAACTGTACCGAATTTTTTTTTTTGACAGCCCTACTGCCAGTTACTCTATCTACAAGGCTGACAAAAAGGTATGCCTGCACCATGGTTAATCCCACCTTGGCTTCGAGCCTGGGTTACCATTTATGCTGTACTTAGCTTTCTGGGCCTGCATACCCAATGGTATGCTAAAAAAGAGCACACTATCACTCCCCATACTGGCCATAAATAGGATTCAAAACAATATATCTGCATTATTCCAGACTTCTTAGTTTAAGACAATCCAGTTCTTGAATCAAACCTATAATTAACACCCTTACAATACACCAATGTGAAGAAGGCACAAATAGGTCCTTTTAAAGGGCAATCAGAAAGAACTCCTCAAAAATCCTGCTTAGCAACCAGCCTGCTACTGTATAATGTAGGGTTGCCAACCTCCAGGTACTAGATGGATATCTCCTGCTATTACAACTGATCTCCAACCAATAGAGATCAGTTCACCTGGAGAAAATGGCTGCTTTGGCAATTTGACTCTATGCCATTGAAGCCCCTCCCCAAACCCCGCCCTCCTCAGGTTCCACCCCAAAAACCTCCTGCTGGTGGCGAAGAGGGACCTGGCAACCCTAGTATCATGGCAGGTAGGAACTGAACTTCCAAGCAGTTTTGAGAACATCAAACAACTTGGGACAATATGATTGACAGCCATAAGCTAACCTTACCAGTGTTGTTTCCACCCCTGACATTTTGCTTTTAACTTCCATCCTTATCTAGCCATTTTACATGTGTCCTGGCTAACCCCTGAGGTTAGGCTGTGAGACAGTGGCTCTGTGAAGGTCTGTAACTAGGCTGCATGATTGAATGGCAATTTGAACTCCAGTCTCTTTGTCTAAGTCCAAGACTCTGTCCACTACTTATCTATATCAAGGACTGGAAAGGCTAAAGATTGTTAAAATGTCAGGTATTCAAAGATAATTGTCCTCTGGGGACTCACAACAGAATAGAATGAACAGCAGAACAACTTTGTTCAGACATCCAACCCTAAATTCTAGTTCTCCAGCCTCCTGCATCATAACTAAATATCTTAAAGGGGGCCACACACCAGATAGCTGAATAATCTTACAATGCATTGCAATTGTTGTTTGGCAGCTATCACAGGCTTTAGCCTAGCTGGTGCAAAGTGGCTGCAGTGTAAGAATTCATTAAACATTGCCCAGTTTATATCCGTGAATGCTATTAATGAGTTATGGATTCATTTGGTGGTGATTACAATGTTATTACTGCTTAACTTGAAAGAACGGATAATATAATACTGGAGAGAAAACCTCAAAACTGAATTTTCTGTGTGATAGTTTGAGAAGGAAGGAATCAGGAGCAACTGATGACTAGACAAAGAACAGCTGGATTTAATTGGGACTGAATGTAAGTATTTTCACAACAGAAAGACTAGTTAAAGAATGCCAACAGAAGAAGAAGAAGAGTTGGGTTTTATATGCCAACTTTCTCTACCACTTAAGGCAGAATCAAACCGGCTTACAATCAACTTCCCTTCCCCTCCCCACAACAGACACCCTGTGAGGTAGGTGAGGCTGAGAGAGCATGACTAGCCCAAGGTCACCCAGCCGGCTTCGTGTGTAGGAGTGGGGAAACAAATCCAGCTCACCAGATTAGGGTCCAACGCTCATGTGGAGGAGTGGGGAATCAAACCCAGTTCTCCAAATCAGACTCCGCCGCTCCAAACCACTGCTCTTTACCACCACTGAATGATAGCGGCCGTTTTATCCAGGAGAACTGATCTCTGTTACCTGGTATAATAGTGGGAGATATCCAACCACCACTTGGAGCTTGACAACCATTGCTACAAAATGGTTTCTGCAGGAGGTGGAGCCATTGGCCAAATAGCTGCTACAGGAGGTGGAGCAACACCCACAGAGGAAGCCTTAGTGCAGGGGAGAAGAGAGGTAATTAAAAAATACACAAGAAAAAGGAGTGAGGGAAAATAAAACCAACACTGTAATAGCAACTACCACTGGAATAACGTTATTTTATTTTGAATAGCCAATCAGATCTCCAGTGGCCAATCTGAAACCCTTCTGGGCATGAACCCCACATGGCTCCACAGACTTTCTAAAAACACTTGGTGGGCCTCAGGAAAGGTGTTAGTGGGTGCCATAGTGTCCACAAGTGCCACATTCAGAACCCCTGGTTTACGGCCTGCAATAACCTCCATGTTAATCTGACAAAGGAATTTTACACACTTCTAGCAACTTTTAAGTGTAAATGAGAACTTTTTGCAGGTGTAGACAATAGCTTCAAAACAGAAAGATTAACATTTCCTTATCAAAAATCTAACATCAAACAGCAACCGTGTTGAAGTCTGATATAACTATATAGTAGAACGGGGTTTTACTGAATTACATGTGAGATTTGTGAGTGTGTTAAAAATACAAAACCCGGACAGTCACTAATTTCTTTATTAATGTTCTCATCATTACCAATCCAGATGAAAAACTGCTGCTGGTATATGTTTACACAAACTGTGACACTACCGATTGTCTAATATTTACAGGATTGTATATTGTATTAGGCTGCATATTTTTCACAGCTGTTCTGTTATTGAAAGCATCGCACCTGGCATCCTGCCCTTCTGTTATTTCAGATATGTGATCATAATGAGAGCAGCAGATGGGTGCTGAAAGGCCTAACTAATATGGCTAGCAATGGGTGTCTTCAGCTCCTTTTCAATCAGAATGCTCTTAGCATAATAATAAACAGTATCCCACATCAATACAGTCTTACAACTCACTTCCTCATTCTCCAAGCATTATCCTTTGTGGCCAACAAAGGCTACAAAGATGGTGACAAGTGAATTTCTTTGGGGAATTCCAGTCTTCTTAATCAGCAGCTGTGTGAGTGTTTATACCCATAAGACCTTGTAAGTCATTTATGCATGGGTACTTGAACTCACGTTTGCCCCCTGTCTGACTCAGTTTTTCCTTGGAGTTCTGCACATGTTTTCCGTCCATTCGAAATAACCTCACTGCCAGCCCTCGCAATGTCGGGTCTTCCCATTCGTCTGTTAACCCAACTCTTCCCTCTCCCCTGAGCTCAGCCCCGCTGAAATCTCCATGCAGAAGGCAAACCATGGGCCACAGGAAAATTGGCATCTCCCACAGCCAATCAGAAAGCAGCATGTAAAGAGGCAGGGATTCAAATGCTTCCTGCTTCCTGGGGGTTCTTTCTGAGCAAAAGAAAGGCTTTTTAAAACCGAGGCTTGGATTTCCACCCCCCTTTCTTTCAGATTGCTTCATTTTTTGTTTGTTGTTCTTAGAATGTTTTTTTTTTATGCAGCAATTGGGTTTTGAGGTGGGGAATCTCTCACAGTGAGCACTGTGAAGTAAGCCAATTACAAAGCAGCATTTAAAAGGACGGGGCTTGATTTGTGCTTGGAGAGAGCTTGGTGCCGAGATTCCCAACTGGAAGGTGTGGGCCAGCAATGAACTTCTGGTAAAATTCCCATGCATAAATGACTGTAGTTTAAAGGGTGTGAATGTTTCATATAGGTCACAGGGTCTAAAACACAACTTTTGGACTTGAGGCATTTTTCTTCAATTCTAGAAAGTTGTATCATTGATCATCACACCAGGAAAAGGGCGAGGGAGGTAATTTAATTATGTGAGGGTGATGATGCCTTCAGGTGCAGGTGAGCAGGTTCTTGCAGTGACTTGTAATGGTGGGAGTCAAGATAGGCTAAACCCCTCTTATGCTAGGAATATTGTGGGAAAGTAACACATACATAGGGATCATTGGTGAGTACCCTGAGGCATGTAACAATGATGGGAGATTTCCCAAGCTAGTCCTTAATTTTTCCCCCAGCTGGGAGGGTTGGGGAGAGGACTCTTCGGCGCTCAGCACTATCAACCACATCCTTAGCTGCTGGAATGGCGTACGACATTATGTGTAGTCTTCTTGGAACCATCTCATGTGCAGGCTAGGATGAACAAAGACAGAAGCAATGCTAGCTAAGTTTGGAGCTGGGTTAGATTGCCCAAATGCTGGTAGACAATTACGCTGCCCATTAGGAGGAACTCACACTAAAGATAAAGTGATATATTTAATGATGCAGATCATGCGTAAATAAGCCTAGTTTAACTGCCACTGCAGATGCCTTGTGTCTTCACTCAGGATAATGTGGCAAACAGGCAAAGTATCAGACAAAAACATTGTATATTCTGATACAGAGAAGGTTGAGGGGGGCATAAAATTGTCAATTTATAGGCACAGGAAACTAGCTTTCTTTTGAAAAGGGCATAAAACATGTTGTGGTATTAAAGTCTTTTGCCACTGGCAAAGCCAGTAGAATCTAGAATGCCACCTATCATCATCATCACCATCATCACCATCATCATTCTTTATTGACCTTGTTTACTAATATAAGCCAAAGGGAAAATGTATATTCAGAATGCAATAACATTGAATGCCAGTTTTGCTGCTGATGTGCATTCATTAATTAACTAATCAAAATACGAACCAAATTGAACTTCTGGTAGGACAAGATGGCGGGATGACCGCACCTTTTGGAGTGGGGAGAGAAATTGCCTGTTTGTGGTCTAAAAGATACTCTTAGACCATGGGTAAGAAGATTTTCTTCACTATACCCGCTTCTCCCGAGGGGGAGATCATCGTTACTCCACCAAGGAGGTGAAGAGACTCTAGCAGGCTATTTCAGGACTGTCCTGTACTATCCCGACCTGCCGACCAACCCCCCCTCCAGCGATAGTGTTATCAGAAGAAATATTATGGACCTTAAGTTTTCTGACCGCGGGAAAGTGAAGAACTGGTGAGGAGCCGAGTGGGGGAAGGGCTCCGTGTCCCCGTGTTGGCGCGAGGCGACAGCGGGGACCAAAGCAGCGGAAGGAGGGAGAACGTGATGGCGCCGCGGAGATTATTTTGAGGACCAAGGTAGCCGGGCAGGATAAACTTAGGAAGAAGCAAGACGCTGACATGCTGTGGAAATACAGCTCCGGGTCCTTTAAGCCAGGTGAAACTGACTCTCAGTGGGAGATAACAACCCAAGCTGCCAGTGCTGATATCGCTCAGATTGCCCGGATGATAATCTAAAACTTCAACTCCCAGAAAGCACCATGTTAAACCCAGAAGAAGACAAGGCTCGCAAGCACCTGCTTACAATGTGACCAACTTAAAGTCAAAGTGATTTGGTATTCCTTAACCATCTTATACTTAGAACATAAACAGTGGGCTTGAAGGACTTGATTCAAAAAATAAAAAAGTAGATCTGCAATTTACTGTATTTTTCTAAAAGCTATAGTATATAACTGTTTAAATTAACTATTTTTTCTCTTTTACTTTTTTTAAGGGACTATAAGTGGGGGGCACATGGGGATTAGTATAGATTTAGTGAGGTAGATAAGAAGAATAGATTATAGCTGTAACAGTCATGACAGTCACAACAAAGCAGATACAAGGTGATCACTTAGGTTACAAATAAGTAGGCTAGAAATTAAGTGAACTGCAGGAATAGGTTGGCTCATACATAGATTTAGAATAAGATAACAAGACTAGCACACTGATCACTAGGATACAAGGAAACACAAACAACTCTGTGTATGTCAGAGACCTACAAAGAACTTCAAACTAGAAGAGGAGTATATAGATATAATCTAATGAAAAAAAAATAGGAAGACGGAACAAAAGCCCACAATTTCTGAAGATTCCAAAAAAGAGCAAACAGAAGAAGAGTCAAACGAAGAAAGGGCCCACTCCTCTAGTGATATGAAAAGCAGCATGGAGAAAACATTGGAAAAATTAGCGAACCAATTAGCAGCACTGACATCACAACTTGCTGGAACTGAAGAGAGATTAAACGTCAAAGTAGATCAAATAAATAAAAAAATTGATAAAGTAAACAAAGAGCTAGAAATGCTGACTAAGGAATGCTCATCAGTTAGAGTGGACATGCAGAATATGCAATCGGAAATGAAAACAGTAAAACAAGAACTAGCTGTAGGATTCTCCGATATCAAACAAAAACTTGAAGAAAATACTAAAGAAATACAGGAAAACAAGGAAGATATTTGCAAAATAAAAAATAGACAAATGCGTATGGAGAGATTGCACCAACAACAAGAAGGTTGGAAGCTGGAAACAGAGACTAGGATAGCAGTGACAGAAATGCAACTAAAAGAGTGTAACCTCCGTCTTCAAGGAATTACAGAGGACGTGCAAACTGATGATTTGGAGGAAGCAATGATTCAATTACTCTCAAATTATTTAGAAATGGAAGAAGAAACAATACAAATCAGAGAAATATATCATGTGAACTCTGCTTACACAACAATGAAAAAAACACCTAGAGAAATTTTAATAAGATTTGCAGACAAAAGAATAAAAGAAGAAATCATGGCCAAACAACGAAAAGTACCGCTCACGTTTAAAGTAGGGCCGTCAAAAAAAAAAAAAAAAATTCGGTACAGTTCAGATTCGGCCGAATTTGGCCCTTGTGGGTTCGGTACGTGCCGAAGTCCGAACTCCCCCACTTCGGATCCGTTCAATTCGGCGGGAATTCAAAGTTCGGAAAAAAAATTCGGCCGAATAAAGCCATTAAAAACACAACCGCGCCTTTCCGCGGCTCTGGGGGGGCATTTTTGGGCTTAGAGGTCCCAAACTTTCAGCAGAGCTTCAAAGGATGTATATTGAAAGACTCCCCGAGTTTTGTAAAGATTGGGTCAGGGGGGGCTGAGATATGGGCCCTGAAAGAGGTCCCCCCACCCTTAATGTGTATCTCTCAGCAGAGCTTGCCGCCCACGCACAAAGCTCCTGGCCCCGACAAACAGCTGATGAGAGCAAGGGCGGGGCAGGTGCTAAGAACTTTGCAAAGCAACACAACTGAAAAGCAACACCTTTGCAAACATGCAAAGGGCGGGGCAGGTGTGAAGAATTTTGCAAAACAATACAACTGCAAAGCAACACAAGCACGCAATGCAACACCTTTGCAACAGTGCAAAGCAACACCTGACACCTGGGAGTTTGCATACCATGGAAAGGGACAGAGGCAGCTAGCTATGCATAATGAGCAGGAGGGGGTGGAATTTCTCTTTTTGCATTGGACTTGGGACCAGGCAGATGCATTCTTTAAGTCACCATTTGAAAACCAGTTTTGAGCAAGCATCAAAATAACCTAACTGATCTTATGAATGAGGAAAAACCTGAAGAATAAAAATGAAGCCCCCCCCCCAAACCAGGGAGAGAGAGACTGGAGGGGGAACACACACCCCAGGCAGAACCGGCAAAAGCCCCCTTTGGCTTCCCCCCCCACCCACAGAAACTGCTCCCTCCCCCCACACACACACAGACTCCGCTTTCCCCCCACACACACACACAGAAAAGAAAAAATATAGATTAAAGCCCCCAAAGGGGTCTTACTGTGGCTGTCTTCTGTTCCAGCAGGAGGGGCTGGGAGGCTGGGTAATCCAATATGATTCCATTTGTATCCAATATAAGATCCATATGTATGCATCTCTCGAGGGTGATCCATTCATCCCAATAGGGAAAAGGGGAAAGCCCATATCTCGGGGGGCCCTGACCCAATGTTTACAAAACTTGGGTGGTCTCTTAAAAAGCCTTGACTGAAGCTCCGCTGAAAGTCTGGGGTCGGCACACCCAAAAATGCGCCCCCTGCAGCCACAGAAAGAGAAAAGAGGGGGAGCCGATATTTCAGCCCCCACTGAACCCATCTTTACAAAACTTGGGTGGTCTCTTAAGAGGGATTCTCTGAAGCTATGATAAAAGTTTGGGGGCTGCACCCCCCAAAAAGCACCCCCTGCAGCCACGAAAATGGAAAAGGGGGGAGAGGAAAAAGGGGTGGAGCCCATATCTTGGGGGGCCCTGACCCAATGTTTACAAAACTTGGGGGGTATCTTAAGAAGCCTTGTCTGATGCTCCGCTGAAAGTTTGGGGTCGGCACACCCAAAAATGCGCCCTCTGTAGCCATGGAAAGAAAAAGGGGGGAAGCCCATATCTCGGGACCCCCTGACCCAATGTTTACAAAACTTGGGTGGTCTCTTAAGAAAACCTGTCTGAATATCCCCTGAAAGTTTGGGGTCTGTACCCCAAAAAATGCACCCCCTGCAGTCACGGAAAGGAGCGAATGTGCACAAGCACCCCCTCACACACACATGAGGATTTCCCTCTCTCTCTCTCTTTCCCCGGCCGGCCGCACATCAGCTGATTCCTCCAGTACTCAATCCTGACTGATTGGCCAGAAGAAGACCCAGCTTGGCCACCGATTGGCCGGGGGAGGAGAATGCTGCTTACTGAAGGTTATGCTGCTTACTGATGGCCCCGAATTGGCCGAATTTATTCGCGAACTCCCGAACTCGCTCAATTCGGCCCCCCCGGTTGCCCGCCAGTTTTGAGTTCGGTTCCTCCCGAACTAAAAACCGCCGAATCAAGGGAAATTCGGCTGATTTTCAGTTCGGGCCGAACCGAATTGACAGCCCTAGTTTAAAGAGAAAGAAATAATGATTTATCCTGATCTTCCGCTTGCTGTTAAAAAAAAAACGTCGGGAATTTGATTAGTTAAGAAAGCTACTAAGAGAAATGGATATACAGTACGGATGGGTAGGACCTTATTCCCTAAGTGTGCAACTAACAACAGGGAAAAGATTGATAAGAACCTTGGAAGAAGCATATGAACCTGAGGAAGAACTGAGAACTGAAAGACAGGATAAAAGAGAAAAGACGAACTCAGCAAGCTCATCACGCAAAAATAGTAAAGACAAGTCATCGGATCGGGAGAAAGAATGACTAGATGAAGCAGTGGCTTACAAATAAATAATAATAGCAAGTATGAGAAGCTTAGAGATAGTTTCAATCAATATAAATGGCTTGAACTCAATAAAAAAGAGGAAGAAAACATTTCACGCAATTTCAAAATTTAAGGCAAACATTATTTGCCTACAAGAAATGCATATTAAAAAAATTTAATTACCTACTTAATGACAGAAGACTCATCACTGCCTATACTTCCTCTGTGTGGGAAAAAAAGAGGGATTGTAATTTATATTAGAGATCCTACAATTAAGATACTAGACGAAATCAAGGATCAAGACAGCAGACAACTCATATTTAAATTACAATTCCCGAACGGTGATGTTAAAATACTCACTTCTATCTATGCCCCTTTGTCCACAAAGGAGAAATTCTTCCTAGATTTTTTTTTGTGTTAGAGGACCTGCAAGAACACGAAGTCATAATTGTTGGAGATATGAATGGAGTTATCAATGGAAACTTAGATCGATCCAAGAATCAATAGAGTGGCAAGCTCCCAAAATGTGTCAAGCAAGGCATGCAATCACTCAATCTCCAAGATATCTGGAGGATTTAGAATCCAGGAGTTAAAGATTATACTTTCTTCTCTGAAAGACACCAAACACATTCAAGGAATGACATGTGCTGGATCTCGACATCCCTTAAAAAAAACATCGAACACATCAAAATTCTCTTGAAAATACTATCAGATCATAACCCGATTGAGGTAAAATGGACCAAAAACTACACGGGCACTTATAGATGGAAACTAAATGAGGCACTGTTTAACAGAAAAAAAGTTATCGACAAATGTCGTTTAGAATTGAAGGACTTCCTGCAAAGAAATGAGACCCCAGGTGTATCCAACACAATTATTTGGGAATGCTCAAAGGCATATATGAGAGGTATATGTATTGGTGTTAATTCTAAAAACAAAAAAGATAAAGAAAAACGTGCATCAGATTTACAAACGAGACTCAGACAGTTGGAGAAGGCACACCAAAGTACAAATAATAAAAAGGTACTGAAAGAAATTAAAGAAGTAAAGCATGAAATTGATCTTTTATACGCGGAAGAAATGCAGAAGAAATTAAGATTTATAAAACAAAAATACTTCACACATGCAAATAAGCCGGGCAAACTATTAGCATCAATGATTAATAAAGAAAAACAGAAAATAATAATAACTTCTGTCAATATAAATGGGAAGGTCTCACACTATGAAGAAGAAATATCACAGCATTTTCTGAGGTATTTTAAACTGTACGGGAGAACAATGCAAAAGAAGCGATTGGAAGATATAAATAAATTCATTGCTCAAAGTTATTTAAATTTCCTTTCAAATGAAGACAAAGCTTTTCTGAATCAATATATAACTTTAGAAGAGGTACAGCAAGCAATAAACAAATCCAAAACAGGAAAAGCGCCGGGACCAGATGGCCTAACGGCCAAATATTATAAATCTTTAGCAGCAGAGATAGCTCCTATTCTTGCAAAAGTTATGAACGATATACATAAAACTGCTAAGATACCAGACACCTGGAAAGATGCACACATTGTTCTAATACCAAAAGAAGGACCCAGCACTACCCTCATCTTACAGGCCGATATCCCTCCTTAACTTTGATTATAAGCTTTTCACTTCAATAATCACAAACCGACTGCTCACCTGCATCAATAAATTAATCAATTCAGACCAAACTGGCTTTTTGCCAAAATGACATATGAGCAACAACATACGATTTTTTATTAATGCAAGAGAAGTGGTCAAGCAAACTAAGCAAAAATGTGCCTTTATCTTTCTCGACGCTGAAAAAGCATTCGACAATGTTTCCTGGGATTTCATTCTTCAGACAACACATACTGTAAGCGGTCAAGGCAACTTTATGAAGTGGATCTCCAGCATTTATGATGAGCAAGAAGCTAAACTTTTAATTAACGGGAAACTGACGAAGAATATTAAGATCGAGAAGGGCACAAGACAGGGGTGCCCTTTATCCCCACTATTATTTAACCTAACCCTGGAGATACTGGCGAACAAAATAAGAGCAAACCGGGATATATCTGGAATACAAGTTCATGGAGAAGAATTTAAAATAAGAAGTTACGTGGACGATGTTTTGTTAACAATTACTCAACCTCAAGAAGGCTTAGCTAGGCTAATGACTGACATACAAACATATGGGGAGCTAGCAGGATATAAAATCAATAGGTCTAAGACAAAAATATTTTTAGAACATATGACCAAGGAAGAAGAAGCAAAAATTGCAAAGCATACGGGATGTCTAATATCAACAAAGCCAATCAAGTATTTAGGAATTATTGTACTGAAGGAGAATGAGGATATCTACAAACACAATTATGAAGCCGTTTGGAATAAGATAGAAAAAAAAATCTAAACTCATGGTCTAAATTAAAACTATAATGGATGGGCAGGATAGCTATCATAAAAATGAATATTCTTCCACGGTTTAACCTTTTCTTCCAAATGATTCCAATCGAAATTGGAGATAAAACATTTACTATTTGGCAACGAAAGATCAATAAGTTCATCTGGGAAGGAAAACGACCACTAATAAAATTCAAAATTATGGAAGATGATGTAAGAAGAGGACTATCACTCCCGAATTTAAAACTATATCATCAAGTGGCAACACTGGTACGAATCAAGGATTGGATAGTGCATCCCGACGAGAGGAATATCAAACTGGAATTGGAGGGACTTCAATGCTGATCGCATTATTTACTCTGGGGGAAAGACTCTACGAAATATATGAATAAAATGAAGGGACACATAACTGTGAAAAATATGATAAAAACATGGCGGAAACTTAAAATAAGATTATGTCCCACTCCCTCACTAATGATGGCACCCTTCAGTGTTTATGGAACCAAAGAAGAAAAACGTAAATACAGAACAATAAGATATAAGATATAATTCAGAACAATAAGACTTGTTAAATGAAGATGCAACACTTAAATCTCTTCAAGAAATTCAAGTTACCCATCCACAGATATCATGGCTACAGCGTCACCAATTGTTATCAAGGTTCAGGGAAGACTGCACGACAAGGGGGAAATTAAAGCCCGAAACAGAATTCGAGCAGTTAATCTGCAAGGCAAAAGAACACTTATTGGGCAAAATCTATAAACTATTAATAATTCATGATACAGAACAAGAACAAGTTAAAAATTCCCCAATAAAGTGGATGGAGAATTTAAATGAGATAATAACAACAGACAAATAGGAACAACTAATTCAAAGAAATCTCAAATTCACCAGATGTCGAAGCATCCATGAGAATTGGCTAAAAATGCTGCACCAATGGCATATAATGCCAAGCGACATTCAAAACATGAATAAAACGACATCGGGCTTGTGCTAGAAATGTCAAAAAACCAAGAGAACATTCTTCCACTGTTGGTGGTCATGAGAGGTGGTGCAAAAATTTTGGAAAAAGATACACATAAATTTGGAAGGAATTATGGGGACACATATAAAATTTGATCCCAAGATCTACCTCTTAAACAAAACACCTGATACGATGAATAAAGACCAGCAGGTTATGGCAAAATATTTGGTAACAGCAGCAAGGGTGGTAATGGCATCAGTCTGGAAATTGAACAATCTTCCAAAAATTCAAACGTGGATTGACAAATCTCACAAATACATATTGATGGACAAACTAACAGAATTACTAAAAGAAAACACATCAGAACAACATTAAGAAAGATGGAAATCATTTTATGAGTATTATAAAACCAACACTTAACTCATATTACATTTCAACAATAAGATACATTATCAAAGCAAGTTCACGAGAGACAAGATGACAAAATGAATGAAAAAATACCGAAATGGATCAGGGCAAAAAGAACGGGCTCTATAGAAATTCAATCAGCAGAGACTAATCAGAAGACATTAAGCCACTAGATAGTTAATGGAACATTAGATAAGTTCATTATTCCCTTAAAGGCAAAAACTATAGACGACAAACTGAATACTATTTATCAACAAGATTCTTCTTTTTATTGTATGAAAATTATACATACATATACATACATATATGCAAATATAATATATATATATTTTCCTTTCCTTTCTTTTCTGTATACTGAAAATCAATAAAAATACATTTTAAAAAATACGAACCAAATTATCTCTATTCTTTATATTAAATATTTCAAATTCATTTATTAAATATAATGACAATTTATATTCCACGGAAACCTTTAGAAACAATCAATATACTAGGTCTCACTGTTTTTCATAGTTGCACAAGGTAATAGCAGTGAAAAGGAGAGTGAAGGGAGATAGTGAGCCAACAATCTACTTACCAAAGATGTCTTTCAACAAGAACAATAAGCAGATGTTTGATGAAAAGAATGTAATACATACAAACAGAAAGAGTGAAAGAAAATGTTATACCGGAAGGAAAGATTCTGGAAAGGTAAAGAATCTGAGACCCCAGATTTCTTAATATGAGACAGCAGTAATGAACATCATCCTTCAGTCTCTTGGTATCTTTAACCATTGAGGCAGGTTTGGAAAAGCTCTCACTGTGTTCAATTCAAACATACTTTTTCTTCTCCAAGGTTGAATTCTGGTGGAAAAAAGAACAGCAACGCACCTTCCACTCCCCAAACTTGTTATGCAAGTCTGCAATAAAAGCTGGCCTCAGAGAGTATTAATGTATTGTCATCTGTCATGTCAACAATCATTCCATAGTCCAGTAACTGGAGCAGTTTTCTTAACTGCTTTAACATGTAAATGTAAAGATAAAGATAAAGAAAGGGGAGGCGCAATTCAACTTGTTAGACTTTACATCTATCACGTAAATTGCATAGCTGGGCTCACACAGTACAAATCAAGAGCCTGCTGTATCTTTGCTTTAAATATTATATTTGCCTTCTCTCCAAGCGTCTTTAGTTTTGAAAGATGGAGATGACTGTGAAAGCTACAATTCAGATGTAACACTCAGTTACTGTAATACTTTTTTAAAAAGTCTTCCAGATGATACTTTTATAGTGAAGGATTTTACTTTGCTACTCAGTTGCCACAAGATTCTAGCCATTACTGCTGTGGCAGTGAAATACAAATCAATTTCACAAAAATTATATATTTTTCCATCACTCAAACTGTTTTTTTTTTCTTGAGGGGGGGAATTCAGTTTTAATTAATTCCCTATTTCTCTCAGTCATTCTAATTGATGAGATGTGGCTGAACTTCAAATTGAGAGAGAAGCATGCATTTGTAAATTAGACATTGATGAGAACTGACTCTCTTAAAAAGAGTATTCAGGTGAAGTGACATGTGGTGTGAAACCTTTGTTGGGACGTTCAAACATCCACGTCATCTCTTCATCTGACCATTGACTAAGAGTACCTTAATTATCAAAAGCAGCATTGGATGGGACTTAGGGGGCTCCAGGAAAAAGAGGGTGAGATGGAGCTTTTTTTTAAAAAAAAAAATTATTTCTCACCAAGTTCACTCCAGAGACATATGAAATGTCTCTCGCATCCCCTTTGCCCAACCTTACCCTCCAGGCATTTTCAAGCCAAGCTGTCCATCGATTTTCAGGTTCAGACGTTCAGCATTGCCAAGGACTGGCAGAAAGAGCCAATTGGCAGAATGGCTCCTCAATATCTGGGGGCTCCCTTCATATCTGGGGTGCATAGCATGATGTCCATGCAAATTAGCTTCCTTTTTTTAAAAAATAATTTTTTTATTATTTTCACAATTATTTACTGATAGGTAACTTTTCAGCAACACATTCATTTGAAATATAAGATATAGAATAAATTTAACAGCGTCGTTGAAAAGCATTTCATCCATTAATAAAATGTTATTAAAATAAAAGACTTCCCCCACAACTTCCTCCACCTTGCTATAAATTTGTCTACTCTTTTTGTATTGAGATTCTAATCCAAAAATATACATCAAACTTAATTACTAAATCAATTCTAAAATATCTAATTCATTACAGTAGTTATGTATTAATTATTAATTTAATATATAATAAAAAAGAACATTTTTTTCAAGAATATTCCTTAAGCAAAAGGATTAGATCAGGAGTAACAAAATTCACCAGATCATTTAGTTTCTTATTTAACCCTCCATATCTCTCTATCACCCATGAACTGCATGTTGTAAGCTTTTTCTTGTTGTAAGCTTTGATTTTTCCAGCACTTCTGTTATTTTTAGGATCCAGTCTTTTTTGTTCGTGTGACAAGGCCAACTTCTTTCCCTCTTGTTCTTGTTGTTGGTCAGGATTAGGGCCAACTAGATCTTTTTCATGGTTTTCCAAAAAATGTTTTACGTCCTCCTGTGAAATGATAGTAAATTTGATCTCTTTATAAGTAAAAATGAGTCTCTGTGGAAAGATCCAACAAAATCATATTCCATTCTTCTTCAATGTCCCAATAAAATCTTTATAGATATTTCTCTTCATCATCAGATGTCGCGGAATGTCCTTGAGAATTATAAGTGGAGTTCCATTCACGGACAAAGGGTTGTCATATAAAGTTTGCATAATATAGTCCTTCATCCTGATGTCATAAAAGGAAATCATAATGTCCCTGGCTTTTGTCTTCTCCAATCTGGCAGGTAGAGGGAGTCTGTATATTTTATTTATTGAATAATCCAGATCTTGTTCATTTATATGGATCAGGTAAGCCAATGATTTTATAATGGTGGTTCTAGAACCTCCCAGTTCTTCTGGAAAATTACAAAGACGAACATGTGATTGTCTTAGCTTCATCTCCAACATAGCGAAATGATCTGTAAGGGTTTGCTGTTGAGAGTGAATAGTTTGAATTTGTTTATCTTGAATTATCTGTTTACTTTTGATATCTTTCTGTTCTTCAACTGCCTGTTTGATTGACATGTCCATTTTTCCCATATCGGTTTTTATTGTAGAAAGATGAGATTTCATATTTTTAACCTCACTTGTCAAAATATCCAATTTCTGACTGGACTGATTGGTAGTTTGTGTCAGGCTAGTCAATATGCTGGTTAGCTGAACCAGTTGCTGAGATACTTTCTCATATTGTTTGGTAAAGATATCATTGTGTTTTACTAACATTTCCTGTATGTCCTTGTCGATCTTGTCCATTTTTATTTCTGAGATTAATTCCAAACATTTACCAATAACAAAAGTGTGTTGTACGTGTGCTGGCAGGAGCCAAAGTCTGTGTCAGTTTTCAATTCGTCAGTTTTATGGTTTCCCCAGGGTTAAATGACTGCAAATTCTTTTCTTCGTTGTAAAACAATTAGTGTGATTAGTCGTCAAGTTTTACGGCACTCTAGCTTGGCTATAAAAGGGGGAGTGAAGATAAGGATGTTGTTTTCGTGGACCTTCCCTCGCCTCCTCTCAGTAGATTCAAGGGAGGCGTAAGTTTTGTCCTACAAATTTCCCCTCAATCTCGATGGTTATGCTTAGTAGAGCAGTGAGAATATTTCCTTGCTGTCTTCCGTTTCTCAAGACAAATCTTACAAGTATAAACGTGGCAGGAAACTCGTCTTGGATCGGAAAAACGTCAGCTCCATAGGAATTTGTCCCAGTCGCTCCCACCCCTTTTAGCACCTCAGCGTCTAATTGGTAGCTAGAGTGTCTTTCAACCGTCCCATTTGTTTTGTCTAAGTAAAGATCAAATAGTTACGGTTCCTGCCGTTTAACTACAGTCTTTTCAGAACTTTAAAGTCATTTATATTCTGGGCAGAGAGGTACGGATTGCAGTAATGATTCTATCAATCTTTCAAATCATCAGAATCAAGGTAAAACCAAAAGAGTTCTTGTACCTTGCTCAGGTCTTGGATGTTGAGGGTATCATTGCAATAAAGTTGTTCCTTAAGTGTTGATAGATACAGGAGGGTGAAGCCTCAGACCAAGAAGCTGTTCATGGCGATGTTTATCCTCTCAAATTGCCTGTGGGACAGCATCCATATCTCCGGGAGGCTTTTAGGCACTCTCAGAGTGTATGGGAGTCAAACCAACCTTCGTGGCTGCAGAGGAATATCCTGCTCCCCAGTTTCCTAATTAGAACTGGGGTGGGGTGTTGATTTTCACCCCTATTCGAAAGAATCTTGGGGTCTCTCAGGGAGGGAAGTCCTGGGAGACATCTTACTTCACCCAACTCTGAACCGGAAGTCCAAATTAGCTTCCAAACCGAGGAAAACGGCTTAAATGCAAGTAAAATAAGGAACAGAAAACATTTCTTTTGGTGGCAAATGACATCCTGTGAACAGTCTTTTATTATAGTCATAAAAATATGGAATGTGGAACACAGTCAGGATGGTGCTGCTGCTGTTTGTGGCTTCCTAGAGGCACCTGGTTGGCCACTGTGTGAACAGACTGCTGTACTTGATGGGCTTTGGTCTGATCCAGTAGTGCCTTTCTTATGTTCTTATGTTTATGTTGATTTCAAGAGATGGTCATGGTGTGGGGAAACAAAGCCTCTACTTGGGGCGACCTTCAGTTTGTGAGCAGGTTTTAAGGTGGGTGATATCGTAACCAGCCGAAGTCATGACCAAGGCAGCTCTTGGGAAGGAGATAGCTCATCCACGTGGGTGAGGAGTCTTCTTCAAAATCCCAATAAGTAGCTGTAGAAGCGGCCATTTTTTAGTTGGAGAGTACATCCCTCCGGACAGGACTGGGTGAACCCTGTCTTTTAAAATGACCCTTCTAGACTAGTTTGGTCTGACCAAGCTGGCTCCGATTATATGGCCCCTATCTCAAAAGGGCCCCAACTATGGGGCTCTAACAAAACCAGTCAAAGATAGAAAAATGGGAGAAAGCTCAGAGCCATGCATCTGAGCAAAGGCGAATACCTGAAGCCCCCAAAAGCTGAATATCTATTCAGGTTTTTTCAGAATCGCTTATTCGTCTTCGAGCAGATTCCTGGGTTTTGGTATTTGGTCTACTCAAAACCCGAATACTGCCGAATAGGCTAATGTCAGGTTTATTTTAGGTTTAGGTATATTGATATGCACAACCCTACTCCTTCCATTTATCCCTGTATTCCAACTATGGTTGTCAGGTAACTGTTGGCTATCAAACTACTGAGGGTGGCTCATCTGGCATTGACCAGAGCATGGGCCTTTTCCATCATGGCTGCAGTTCTGTGGAATGGGGTCCCTGAAGAGGGGATGGAGGCCACTTCCCTGGAGATCTTTAGGAGGCACTGAAAGGCTGTCTGTTTATCTAGATTTTTGAGGGGGGTTGGAATGACAAGCACCCTTTTAGGGGGGAAAGATTTAGGGTTTTCTATTTTATTTTTGGTTTTAAAGGAAGATGTTTTTTAACTATTACTGTAAGCCATCTTGAGCCAGTGTGATAAAAATGGAAAGTGGGGTGCAAATATTTTAATTTGGGGAAAGGGCTGTGGCTCAGTGGTACAGCATCTGCGTGGCATGCAGAAGGTCCCAGGTTTAACCCCCAGCACCTCCTGTTACAGGGTCTAGGCAAGTAGGTGATGTGGAAGACTTATGCCTGAGACCCTGGAGAGCCACTGCCAGTCTGAGGAGACAATACTGACTTTGATAGCCCAAGGGTCTGATTCAGTATAAGGCCCAAAGTCACCCAGTGAACTTCCATGGCAGAGTGGGGATTTGATCCTGGGTCTCCCAGAAGCTAGTCTGAAACTCTGGACACTACACCCCACTGACCTTTGTAGGATGGCTACCGTTGACCAGTAGCAAGCAGCCAGGCCTGGTTAATCATGGTAGTTGTGTGGTAGCTAGTTGCCTAGTGGTTATTGCCAGATCCAGCCCTCAAAAGCAAAAACATTCATGAAAAGGGCTCTGCCTTTAACTGATAGAAACCAAGGCTGTAAGGCTGACACTACTGTTGTGATTGCCTAGCAAAGTCCACTGAGAGCATTGGTTTCTTAAAGCTACAGGTACTGCTTCTTTTATTTGGGGGGTTTAATCTGCTGATGCATTTTGCAGATTTGTAAAAAGGTTAGTCTTCTCTGTCCGTGGCTCCATTTTCCATTTTCCAGATTTAAGTATACACATATGGGACCATGTTAAGAATGAGAGATTATTCTTCTAACATCCTTACCATCACCTACAAACGGTGTTTAAACCCACCAAGAAAATACAACAGATGCTACGATCAGCAAAAGACAAAAGAGACCCCCTCACCTCTGCAGGAGTATATTGTATACCTTGCAGCTGTGGACAAGTTTACATCGGACCACAAAACACAGCATACAAACAAGGATAAAAGAACATGAAAGATACTGCAGACTTGGCCAACCTGAGAAATCAGCAGTGGCTGAACATGGACTGACACAAACAGGACACAGGGTCTTATTCCAAGACACTGAAAGACTGGACAATTCTACCAACTATTTTGTCAGATTGCACAGAGAAGCTATTGAAATTCATAAACATCAGCACAACTTTAACAGAAAAGAAGAGAGTTTAAGAATGAATAAGGCTTGTCTTCCTGTCCTGAAAACCTCCAGACTAACAAAGATTACAGTCCACAATAGCCATGCAGATTAGCTTTGGATTTCACACATTAACAGATCACTTCAGCACAACCCCCTTTCTGACTATATATTATTCTTCTTAAACACTTGACACTGAGAGACACTGTCCTTCAGTGTTACTCCTCTGAAAATGCCTGCCACAGCTGCTGGCGAAACGTCAGGAAAGAAAATACCAAGACCACAGTTACACAGCCCGGATAACCTACAAGAACCAATACTTACCATAATTCATTATTTTTCAAGTGATCTCATTTAAATTGGTGAACTTCTCATAAAAAACCATAATAAACCTCCATAGGTGTAAATAACTTTGTATCTTTTTGTTACCTATTCTGTTTACAGCCATGATTATTATTGTACGTTGCAGAAAAATAAGGGCAACTTTTTTAAAAATCTATTCTTTTTAAGCCACAGAGAAATTAGTCCATAAGTAGAACAAGTTAGTGCACTTTATATTAATGGAACAATTATTTAATACTCATTAAAAAGCTATTAGTAAAGATCTGTTGTTATTTATGATAAGAAATAAGCAGTTCACTGGAAAAACACTTGGTAATATGAATTAGTAAGTGATAATATTTATTAGGTAAAAAGTAATAGGAATCTAAAAGGGGTGTTCTCTATTGTGCAACACAAAATGCTTTATTTGTTCAGAGAGGTGGCAGCTTAAATATTGTTACATGTGTGTGTGTGTGTGTGTGTGTGTGTGTGTGTGTGTGACTTAATGGCAAAAAATAGCTAAAAGATCTGCATGTATGGCTGTACACTATTTCTCTTATATAATATACGTTATAGAGTTTTGTCACTTGAATAAATAAATAACATACATAACTCTGAATAGCTTTCAATTCTACAATATTCAGTGGCTCAGGAGCCACATGTGACTCAGCAGAACAGTGTTTCCCAGTGTGGCACCTGCCCAGGAAAGAAGGCAAAGCCATTGTGGGTGCTTGTGGGTGGCAGGTCATTCCCACCTTGAAAAAGTTGCTTCTGAAAGGACTAATGAATAGCAAAGCTGCAAGCCCCCCTGAGCTATGGAATCCAGGACAGGGATGGAAATAAAAGGCTAACCCTCTTCAACAATTCCCAACCTTCGCTGCATCCTTTGCACTCTCATCCCAGCACCCATGCTGTTTCCAGGAAGAGAGCAAAGCTGGCCATAGAGAAGAGGGAGTCAAAACATCACCACCACCACCACCACCACCACAGCAGCCACCTGGGCATAGAGTAAGCTGGCTACAGTAGGATGGCAGTGGTTTTACTCCCCATCCTCCATGATCAACCTGCATTCCTCCGGGTGTCTTGGCAATCTCACTCTCTCACCTCAGCTACTTTGCCTCAGGCTAAGGAAGAAAGCAGAGAAACAAGTAAACAGTGTCCAGGTTTCTTGAGAAGAAAGGCTTCATAATGCTTCTGGCTAATTCCAAACAGGCTTCTGAGTGGGAAGCCTGAACACTCTTTAGTTCCCTTACTGAATTTTCTTTGGCCTTTTATGCAGGGAAACGTCATCCTGGCTGACTGTTTCTGGGTTCCCTTTTGATTATGCATGCCTTTTCCACCCATCAGAGGTCACCTCTCTCTCCCCGTGAGTTTTGCTTGCATTTTTCCAGATTCTGGCTAAAACAGCATCTGGAAAGCTCAGGTTCCCGCCTTCTCGGGAGCCATGTTTGCTGCCCCGGGGGGAGGAAGGAGCGATCGCGGCAGAGGGGGAGGGAGATCGGGTCCGGCCGGCCAACATGTGCGTTTGCGCGCGCACGGAGGCTCGTGCCTGACCCGATCTGCCCAGATACAGCCTTCTATTGGCTGGGGCAAGGAAGGGCTCCGGCCAATGGGGGCGAAAGGCGGGAGCTGGGTGGGGGCGTGGCTAGCCTCGGCCCCTCAGCATATAACAGGGGAACGGGCCCGCCCACAGCTCACTCCGTTTTCTTTGTGAACCCACCCTCCCTATGGTTTATTGTGCTTATAGTCACAGCTTGGGGCGGTTTAGCATGTGGATGTGTCATTTTGGGGGGGAAGCTCCATAGGAATTGGTCGCTTCCCTGGTTTTGGGAACCCTATCCCAGGGGTTTTGGGAGAGGATTCAGGGACATGCCCTGGCGGCAGGGCAGGTGTCCGCCTCTTCCCAAGTGGTGGGGGATAACACCCAGTGGCGTTCGTCCTGGTGTCATCCTGGTACTGCCATCCCAGTTGCCCACAGCGGGAGCGCTGTGGGCGGAGGTTACTTCATGGCCGTGGTGGACACGGCCTGGGCGCTTGACACATCACGCATGCTGCGCCACAAGGGTCGCAGCTGTTTGCCAATTCCAAGCTGTGGCCAATTTATTCCAAAATCAATCCAATTCCTTACAATTAAATGTTTATAATGTTGTTGTTTAATAAAGTTGTGTTTTAATAAAATGTTAACTTTTAAAATGTTTGGATTTATTGAACAGCGACGTTCCTTTTAATTAACCCTGGGTCAGCAAACACAGGCAAAACATGCAAGGAGAGCCAGGCAACCTCTGACCAGTGGAAAAGACATGCATAATCAAAAGGAAGCCCCAAAACAGTCAGCAGGGGTGACCATGGGGAAATGTCTCTGTATAAAAGGCCTCTCTTTCCCAGGCATCAGGCAGAGTAGCCTTGGAAATCTTACAATCACCTGAATTGTGGGCCTTGTGCCAGGGAAAAAGCAAGTAGGCAGCAAAAGAAGATGGCTTTCCAGTGATTAATTCTATCATGTTACAGCTCGGACCATTTCATCTGATAGACTAATCTTATTTTATACATATTATTGGGACTATGTTTAATATGATTTGAATGTTACTACAAAAATGGGTTGGTTCTGAGTGAGGGTTTTTTTTTTTAATTGCATCATTGGTTTCCCAAGATGGAAGATGAAAGAACAACAAAGTTACAACTAAAGTTACCATTAATGAGATATAATTTTAACCAAAGAAAGCCAGTTGAAGACATATTTTATAAACGTAGATTCTCTTGTTCAATTAATCCTAAAGAAGAAGTAATTCTATGTCAATCCTGTGACTGTGGAACAATCAACAGAAGACATCATAATTTGTAACTGCATCTATAATATGCTTTAATATAGTTTGGCTACTGGTTGTAGACAAATATCTTTCTTCTCATAGAATCATAGAGTTGGAAGGGTCCATAAAGGCCATCTAGTCCAACCCCCTGCTTAATGCAGAATCATCCTAGAGCATCCCTGAAAAGTGTTTATTTAAAGGTATATTTTTATTTTAAAAAAACTGGTCAATAGGTATCTCAGTGAATGAAAGAAATAAGCTAAAAAGGAAAGTGTCAGCACTAAAGGTGATTTCCTTCCCTCTTTGTTTTCTGTGAATGTTCACAGATTGTAGTGAAAGGTGAAAACGTGTTCAGGAATATTTGCTGCTAGTCTATGGTCACCCAAAGTCACCCTTCTAAATTACTTTTATCCTTAGTGGCGTTACCATGTGACCAATCCACATGGATGATGTTGTGATATCACTGCTTTTCTCTGCGTGATACTTATTGGATGGGATTGCTCAATGAAGGAGAAAGATGGTCTTACTTTCCAGATGTTTGGGTATAAGAGCTGTACATAAGGGAATTTTAACTGAGCACTAATGATTCTGATTGAACTGCACAAACAGTTGTACCAATTTTTCACTTTCAAACTCAGTTCAAGCATCCAAGCCAAACCAGAAAACTGAACTGATCAGTGGCAATGTCCACCGTTGCAGTTTACTCCTTATAAGAGCAATTACAACAGCTCCCAGTCACATGCCTTCAAGCCAGAGTTTCTCTATTGGATGCTCTGAGCTTGTGCCATCCAACCAGTAATGTTTTCTTCTTTGATTCTATCTTGTGGGTACAATAAGAGACAAGAAAATATGCCCAGCAGCAGCGGTGGTAAATGTGATTGCTAACGTGATTAGTGAAGAAAACACTGCACATCTGTTTAACTCTCTGCAAATCAATAATCAAAATGGCTTCCTCAGCTCTACAATCTTGAAAAAGGGTAGCAGAGTATTTGCATGTGAAAGGAAGATATTTCAGCTCAGCACTAATAATGAATACCATGAAGTACCTTGAAATAACTGTTATTGTGAGACCAAACGGATGAGGAAGACGGTTACCTATGAATGCTTATGACATAATAAACAAATACCCTAAAAATCTTGTTGGTCTCTGAGGTGCTACTGGACTTGAATCTAATTGTTCTGCTGCAAAGCAATATGGCAATACTCTGAAACAAACATTCACTAAGGTGCCACAGGGCTTTTCATCTTCGATACAGATCAAGTAAAAATATTTCAAAGTGCAAACATTCAGTTAGACATTTTCTTTATTTGCCAGGAGTGATTACAGAAGTGTCACATTCTCAGGTGCCATCCGTCTCCATAACCTGGACTTTTACCAGAGCAGTGTCCTTGGATATTCCTCACTTAACAACTACATGTCAAAAAATATCTTTCCTTACAGTTCCAAAATGTTAATGATCTCTAAGGCTGGCAATAAAACACAGGAGTAACAAAAGCACATCACAAGCCACAACATCTTCCTTCAACATTTCATTACTAGCACAGTGGAGGGACCATTTTTTGGAAAGGATAAATTGTTGTGCAAGTCACTCAACAAAGGCATACTATTATAATTGTCAATTGCTTGTGGTTTGTACAGGAGTGCTTGTTCTCCTCCTCAAACGATTCCAGCAATATAGGTCCTGAATAATTTCCTTTTGCTTCACTTCTGACCAGACTCAAGCTGGCGCTGAGCTGGAAGGCAGGCAAACCTCCTGAATAAGCATAAAGATTTGTGAAAGTTGAGTTGGAAGTCAAGATAGTGTTTGCAGTTCTTTTAAAAACCCTGAAACTCATATAGGAGTCTCATTGTTGGGCTTAAAAGATTTGGAAGGTAACCAAGCAGCTGTGTTACCTCCACTCTACACAAAATGTTACCTTCCACTGGGAGGTGTACATGCTTCAGCAAAGCTGGTCTGATTTCAGCTGTTCTCACCCAGTCTTCCTGGACAACATTCTCAGCTAAACTCTGCTCACATCACAAAATACTGGGGAGATATTTAGAGATGACCCACAGAGATGCTTCCATGTTGCACATTTTTCTTCATAATTCAACTACTGGAAGGGAGCCCATTTCACAGCATACAAGGCATGTACTCTCTTGTGGATGAACTGGAAACACACAAAAGATGCCACTTCTCTGGAGCCATATTGTGAGAGACGTTGCATTTTTATTTTTAAAAATTGTACATGAAATAGTTGTCTTCCTATTATCTCCAACACCTAGTAGCTCCCAATGAACCAGCCAGGAAGAGGGATGCAAATGCTTCCTCCTGTTTGTTATACATGTGCAATATGACACAATTTGGAAAGATCACAACACTGATTCTTGGCTCCCATTGCCTTCATTGCTGGCTCTTGCAAAAAGAAGTGAGTTTTTTTCAGCAGGCAGGGCTTGACATAAGCTGTGTTGGCGAGGACACTCATGTTTGGTGTTTTCCAGTTGGTGCGTAAAGCAGCTGGCTTGCCAAAAATGAATTAAGACAACAGAATATATACCAAGCAATTCTTCTGTAATAACCAAGGCAATGGTGAAAAACTGTCAGCCCATTCCTGAGCTGTCAGCAGCTGGGAATGGCAGGGAGGAGGCACCACTGCGTCACCTCCTAACCAGTTTTGTGGCCGCCAAAATCTCAAAAAAAGCCTTTAAAATGCTTTTTCTTTTTTAAATGTGGCTTTTTGCCCCACTGAAAACAGTGAGGCTGCGCCTGCTAAAAAAAAACGGTGGAGCAATGCTGTTTGTCCCACTGCATAATGGGGCAAAAGGGGACAGGAGGCGGCCTACAGGCAGCCCCGTCCCCCGGGATGCTCTGGTAATGCCCCCGGGATGCCAGAACACCCCCCAGAATGCTGGCACGAGCCTTTATGCCGGTGGGACACTGGCGGAAAGCCCAGCTGGCATCCGGGGGTGGTACTGCCATGGCAGTGCCAGCAGACCGGTGTTTGAGCCTCCACACTGGCATTGTGGCCACTCACAAAGGCAGAAGTAGCCCGGGTGCCAGTGCAGGGGGCCCAATGCTGGAGCAGCCCCTTCCCAGCCTCCTGAGGACTTTCATCCCCAGAAGTCAGGCAAGCGTTGAGAGAGAAGGATATACTAAGGAGGTCAGAAGGCAACCATGAGGCTTTGATCCACTACAGCATATGCATAGCCAAAGTTAGAAAAAAAGCTCCAATTAGCTGTTTGACAAAGACTGAAACCCTCTTCTTGCTTCCCCTTAAAAACAACCAGTGGATGGGATTTTAGCTTTTTATTTATTTTTATTTTATTAGATTTATACCCTGCACTTTCCTGACTACAGTCAGTTTCAGGATGGCTTTTTTTAAAAAAAGTCTCTGCTTGCACAACCCTAGATGTGAGATCAAGAAGGAGCACAACATGTGCAAGATTCACCATGTGCAGGATATGCAGCTAAGGATATGCACACAGTGGTAATGGCAAAGGTTATTTGCTTTTCAATATAAACTTATATTCTAATAGCAAAGTATGCTAGATATTTGAATACTTAAATCTGGTGACTGGAACTGTGAACAGGCAAGATGAATCTTTTTACAAACCTTAAAAGGGCCCCATGTTTGCAGAAAAATGTGAAATCTTAAAAAAAAAAATTAAGGGGTTTAAAAACCCCAAAAATGATAAAAGGAGCACCTGTAGCTTTAACCCTGCCCTCCTAAGGCTGCTTGCTACTGCTCAACAATAGCCACCCTATGAAAGCCAGAGTGTTGTAGCAGTTAGAGCGTCTGAGTAGGATCTGGGAGACCCAGGTTCAAATCCCCATCTTCCTGGGGAAGTTCACTGGATGATTTTGGACCAGTCACATACTTTCAGTTTACCTTACCTCACAGGGATGTTGTGTGGATAAAAAAAGAGGAGAGGAGAATAATGTAAGCTGCTTCTGTCCCCACTGTGGAGAAAGATGGGGTACAATGGAAGAAAATTAAAAATAAATATAGCTGAAGATGGAAGCACATAAAAGGTAGGTTGGTGAATGGCTGAGGAGAGAATGAGGCAGGGGGAGGGGGAAGGATATAGGGGTTTCCAGGGGGAGGGGGAAGAAACAATGTGGGAAGGAGGATGCAAGGAAAAGTGAGATGCCACTAGGGCTGTTGGAATTTTTTGGGGGGAAATTTGGGTTCGGGTTTAATTGGCCTTTGCCTTCAAGTTTGCCTCTTGCCTTCATAGAGAGACATGTAGATACACTGTATCTCTATGGAGGCAAGGGGATGAACTTTGCAAAGATACATTGCAAAGATCACACTAAAGATTCTGAACACAGCCACTTCGCCAATGCATTTCAAAGGAGGAGGATGGGACAACCCCTTCCAGACCCCATAACTCCAGACCCCCTGACCCAATCTTTACCAAACTTGGGGGTTATTTCAAGGAGAGTCCCTTTTAGCTACCGTGAAAATTTGGGACCCCGACCTGTGAAAATACTTCTGCAGGAGCCGCGGAAAGGAGTTCCTGATAAAGCCAAATTTTCAGGAATGGCAAATTTGGCTTTGCCAACCTCCCAGATTTTGCTGATTCGATAAAACCGAGCCAGAAATTTACCTACATGGCGTTTATTCGGTATTTTTTCGGTTCAGTTTTTACAGAAATCAACAGCCCTAGATGCCACCCACAAGTCCTTGAGTGGGCTACCATGCAAGTTGGCTTGACCCTAAAGCAGCACCACACAACTGGGTCACAGGTTTCCTAGGTAGAGGCTGTTGGGGAGGGGAGCTGAAGACGGACAGATAAAAGTAGTATGTATGGCTGCTGTGTGGAAAGGAGAAAGGGTTGCAAACTCCAGGTTAGGGCTTGTGGGTGCCAGCTTCTGGGGGCCAAAAGAAGCTGGGAAGGGGGAGGGGGGCTTTGAACTGCTCCGCTGAGATTGGGGGGGGAAGGCGATCCTGGGGCCAGGATCGCCCAGGAGATTGAGGGGGGAGATTGGGGGAGAGATTGGGGGGGAAAGGGAAGGCGATACTGTCCCCCGCCAGGTTGAGCTCTCTGGAAGGCAAGCTTGCTTGCCTTCCAGAGAGCTCTTTAAAGGCGGGAAAAGGCAGGTTCAGGGGACCCCGAACTTGCCGAGTTCAGGACCGCGGAGGCCATGGAGACCGGCTTATTGGATTCATGAGTGAGTGACCAGTGCCGTCGTTTGGCTGAGGCATCTCCCTGGAAGTCTGCGGACGCTGACCAACTTGCCCAGGACAACCTTCAGCAACTGGACATTTTTCTCAAAGAAGTCCGGCTGGCGCAAGAGGACCTAGCCACCTTGATTTGTTTGTTGGTGGAGCTCACCCTCCGTGAGTTACCACCAATGCCAGTGGCCCCAATCCGGGGATCTGAGGAATTTTCTACTATGGCGGGAGCTGCAGGGGAAAATGTCCCGTCAACGGTTCCCGATCCCGCTTGGTGCCAACGGGAAGCTCGGAACGTGGCAGCCAGGATGGTTATGGTCCTCCTGGACTTGCCGCCAACTATGACAATGGTGGCCGACGTTGAGAAACTACTGGTCCCTGAGTTTGGCTCTGACTCAACGGATCTAGCTGCCCGGGTCCAACCACTGTTGGACCAGCCCAAGGAGATTGAGTTGCTCTTGCAACAAGAGGCCCTACGATCGTGACAACGGCTGCCGCCGCCAAGCTCAAGGCAGATCAAGCCCTTGCTGACCAAAGGCGAGCGGAGGAGCAACTTTTGGCCGATGCGGCTGCCACTCGAGTGCGAGCAGCGGCAGGAGCCGATGTGCGCCCGAAGGGGACCAGAGGACTAGGACAGTATTTTCCCTCATTTTCCCCAGGTCGAGGCCTGCCCTGGGATGTTGCATGCAGACGATGGCTCTCCTTCACTTCCGACATGCCGGAATACTCGGACGAGGAGGATTTTTATACTGAGGGGGACGAGTGGAATACCAACTTCCGTGCCATCCAAGCCCACCGCACTGGATCATCTGAAGAGGAGGTCCATCTCCTATGGTTCCAAAACTGGGACTTAACAGACCGCTTGGCAAGACCAAATGAACTTACTGATGTGTGACTATGACCGGCTACAGAGGACTCAGGCGCCTCAGACACAACCACAAGCGCCTCCAGCGCAAGCAGCCCAGGTTCCAGTGCTACCGGCACAGCCAGCTCCTGGACAACCAGTGCTCCCAGCCCAGCCGCTGCCTGGACAGCCGGTGCTTCCGGTCCAGCCGCTCCTCGGACAACCACCGGCACCACCTGCACAAGACCGAGGGTCGTGCTTTCAAAGGGGAGCCTGCCTCGTTTGCGGTGCCATGGGCAATTTTGCTGCAGCCTGCCCGTTTCATTCGGAGCAACCGACTCCTGCTCCCCGCCCGGAGGGGACACCTCGGAGAAGAGGACGCGCTCGGAAGAGAAGTGCCGCGACGGATCACAGTGCCGCACCGGGACGGAGAGCGCCTCCAGCCCCCCATGTTGAGGAGCCGGAACACAAGACGGTCGCCAGCAGACCCGTCGGGGTCCCAGATTACAATTTATCCATCGGGGTCCCGGATTACAATTGCCCCAACAGGGGAAGGTTCTGCATCGTCGGATGAGGACCACCACTGGGATGCTTCCTTAAACCTGGAGTCTCTCCTGGATCTTTCAAAAAAACAAACTGGGTCTGCGGTGAGTGGAGTGGCCCCGCAGACCTCGGCAGATGTTTCTGCCAAACCCAAGGCTCCTGTAATGGTGAGTGAAGTGGGGGAAACTGTATATGTGGACGTAGTCTTGCAGCATTATAGAAAGGGACCCCAATTACAAGTCAAAGCCCATGCCTGCTCTTTGATCAATGAAGCCACTTTCAAGGCACTCAAGGTGAAAGCGGTACCTCTACCGAACCCTGTTAAATTCGCCCAGATGGATGGTAGTGACTTTAAAGGTGGGCCGGTTGACCGTCACACACGGGGTGTAACGATGGGCATAGGCCATCATTGGGAGCAAATCGACTTCACTATAGCCCCCAATATTCACTAAGCTATGGTGTTGGGCATAAATTGGCTGAGGGGACACAGCCCCTCCATTGACTGGGGGGCCGAGACTTTGTTATTTTCCAGCCCTGGTTGCGAACAACATCGGTATGAAGTAGCTGTTAAAACCGTACTCCCATTGACCCCTGCCTTGGTTTCAGACGCCCCCGGGCCATCCCAACTACCTGCCGAATATCAGGATTTTGCAGATCTCTTTAACATACAAGAGTGTGATGTGCTACCCCCCCACACCGCAGGTCTGACTGTGCTATTGAGGTGGTGGGGGAGGGAAAACTGCCGAAAAGCAAGATTTATCCCATGAGCGCTTCTGAAAGAGCAGTGCTCCGTGAGTTCTTAGACAAGAATCTGGCTCGAGGTTTTATCCGATCCTCTACCACTCCGTATTCAGCCCCCACTTTCTTCGTATGAAAAAAAAAACGGTGACTTGCGCTTGTGCATTGACTTTCGGAAACTCAATGCGGTCACCCAAACCAATGCCTACCCCATTCCTCTAATCTCCGATCTCTTGGGACAGTTAAAAGAAGGACGCATTTTTACTAAATTGGACCTAGTCGAAGTCTAGTATAGAATCAGAATCAGAGAAGGGGATGAACTCCTCACAGCCTTTTCCAGTTGTTTCGGGATGTTTGAATTTTTGGTGATGCCTTTCGGATTAAAGGGGGCTCCGGGGGTCTTCATGCAACTCATTAACGAGATTCTACATGACTTGTTGTATAAAGGAGTGGTGGTTTACTTAGATGACATCCTTATTTACTCTAAGACCGTGGAAGAGCACGTTGCCCTGGTTAGAGAAGTATTCCAACGTCTTAGAGACAATCAACTCTATGCTAAGGTGTCCAAATGTGAGTTCCACCAAAAACAGTTGACTTTTCTGGGTTATATAATTTCACATCAAGGACTAATGATGGACCCAGAAAAGATACAAGCTGTAACCAGTTAGGAACCACCCTCAACCCATAAACAGGTTCAACGATTTCTCGGGTTCGCAAATTTCTACAGGGGGTTCCTCCTCAATTTTGCTCAGGTCGCTCTGCCCATTACGGGCCTCCTTAAGACTAAGGGAAAGGGGAGCGCTGCCATCCTACCATCGGCTAAAATGAATTGGATCCCCCAATGCCAAACTGCTTTCGACAGTCTCAAGCGACTGTTTACCTCCGAACCGGTATTGAAACACCCTGATCCTGAACAGATGTTTATAGTCCAGGTAGACGCTTCTGACGATGGGGAGTGCATTGCTACAGCGAGGGGGGGATGGCCACCTTCATCCGTGCACTTACTTCTCGAAGTAGTTCATGCAGTCTCAGCTTAATTGGCCAATCTGGGAAAAAGAGGCAGCCTTAGTCATGCATGCCCTCACAGTGTGGAGATAATTCTTAGAAGGTTCTAAGGTACCTTTTGAAGTGTGGAGCAATCACAGGAATCTTGAAGCATTAACGGGGGCTCGCAAACTGTCCACTAAACAGATACGATGGGTGGACTTCTTTGCTCAATTCCACTTTGTATTGAAATACGTGCCAGGAAAGCAAAACCTGCTGGCCAATGCTTTATCCCGACTGCCCCAATACCCTTCCAAAATTGAACGCCCCACAGAGTCCCTCTTTACTCCAGCTTAGAGGAGTTCACTGCCCACCTTGGCGGTGCAAACCTGGTCGCAGACCCAACTCTCATCACAGTCTCCACGGGGGGGGGGAACCTAAGCCCGACCCCATCAGTCAGCTCGTCTACGCCTCCTTCTCCGATTCTAGTTCCACCCCCCACACAGTCCCAAAATGCCAGTCCCGGAGTACAGCCGTCCACCCAACCCCCCCTCGGCATCAACGTCTCGTCCTGCACTGGAACCTGCTGACGCAGTGCCCTCTGCGCCAGACATGGAGGGCCTGACCGAGTCCTTTAAGGAATCCCTCCGTTGCAGTTGCCAAGCCAAACTGTCTGCAAACACCCTGCCAACGTTTTTGGTTGAACGTGGGGGTTATTGGTTTAAAGACTCTAAGTTGTATGTGCCTAAGGGACTGTGGAGGGAGGTTCTGCGTTTGGTCCATGGAGCCAAAACTGCGGGACACTTTGGATTTCTAAAGACCTAACATCTGTTGAGAAGGCAATTTTGGTGGGCGGGCATGCAGACTGATGTGGATTCATTCATCCGTAGTTGCCCAGTATGTCCTGCTGCCAAAAGACCCCAGGGCAAACCGCCCGGACTGTTACAGCCTTTGGAAACCCCTACTAGACCCTGGGAGGTAATCGCAATGGACTTTATGACCGATCTACCCCTCAGCGAGGGAAAAAACTGTACTCTGGGTAATCACTGACCTGTTCTTGAAACAGGTGCATCTGGTACCTTGCACAGGTATTCCTTCCACCCCAAAACTAGCCCGTCTTTTTGTGACGCACGTCTTCCGCCTACATGGATTTCCGCGCAAGGTGGTCAGCGACTGCGGAAGTAGTTTTGTGGCTAAATTCTGGAGAGCTTTCTTAAAGTTGGTTGGGGTAGAACAAGGACTGTCAACCACCTTCCATTCCCAAACTGACGGCCAAACAGAACGGGTGAATGCAGTGTTGGAATGCTACTTACGTTACTATGTCAATTACCACCAAGATGATTGGGTAGAACTGTTGCCTTTTCCTGAGTATGCTTACAATAATGCTGTGCACCAGTCCACTGGATTTAGACCTTTTTGGGCTGTGTATGGACAGGACTTTGGCCCCATTGGCTCTGTTGACTTATCTGGGGAGGAGGGAGGTGGAGATGTGGCTACCTGGGTGCATACGATTCAAACAACCTGGCCGTGGTTAATGAAAAATCTGGAACATGCCAAATACAAATATAAAGCTCAGGCTGACAAACACCGGTCACCAGGTAAAGAATACAGGGTGGGTTTATCTGTCCACCAAGAACATACGGTCAACCCGCCCGTGTGGCAAACTCAGTGTCAAGTTTGTGGGCCCGTTTCCCGCTTCATCAACCCGGTCACTGTGGAACTCTCTCTCCCAAAGTCATTAAAAAGAATCCATCCCGTGTTCCGTGTCAGTCTGTTAAAACCACATGTTCCCTCCTCAGAGTGGCATCCCGAATCACCGCCCAAAGTGCCTGTGATGGGGGGGAGGAGCATTTCGAGGTTGCCAAAATCTTGGACTCGCTTATCCATCATGGATCCCTCCAATATCTGGTTCGTTGGAAGCACTTCAGTTCTGCTCAGGATGAGTGGGTGCGTTCAATTGATGTCTCCGCCCCCCATCCGGTCCGTGAATTCCATGCTGCCTATCAGCACAAGCCAGCGCCCGAGTAGTGGTGGTAGTGGCTTTGGGGGGGGGGGCAGAATGTCAGGCCTAGCCTGTACAGGAAATGCCAGGCGAGGTCTGACCGAAGATGTTTATGCTTACTGCAGGTGCTGGCCAAGGTCAACTGTAGCAACTGCCAACTTATGTTTTGACTCTGGACTCTGTGTGAATCCTACCTCAAGGGGAGGGGGGTTCTCATGGCATCCAATGCTTTTGATTTCATATATACCCTGTAACATGCTCTTAGTTCTCATTAGTGCCATCTTGAATATCAGCTGCTGTTAACCTGTAGATGTTCCAATAAATCAACTCTCTTTTGGACTATTCGTCTATGGATGTTGTTTATGGGATTGTCACGGGGCTAGTGCTCACATTTAGGAAGTTAAATGCAATACTGATTCTTGTCGAACTTCGCTGCTCCTTTTCTTCCATTGTGAGACCTGTCTATTGACTCCTACTGTTACAGGCTTAGACATATTAGAGCGCATGAACTATGGAATTAGTGTTGTACATATGCAGAAATATTCAATGTAAAACCAAGCTAATGAACTACAAACTATATAGCAGAGGCTTAAATTTCCTTTTAAAAGGAAAGAAAGCCTGGATATTCTTGGCCAGAGGCTTATGTTTCTGAATTATTCTGTCAAAGATTTCAGTGTTAGTGCGGATTTGCTCATCACACTTTCTGCCTTTTTCTATGACCTTTCTCAGCCTTCTCAATGGCTAGAGAGCAAAGCTTTTGCAGCACTTCCTACATTTTTTAGGCTACAGGCTACAGAGCAGAGTGTTCGCCACACTTCCTGCCTTTCCAATGACTTCAAGTGCAGAAATGCTCTCTACCCTCTATACTCCAAGGGTAATTATGTAATGTAAACAATAGATTGTGTTTTAAGATTTAAACATGAAGACATGATGCTAGAAATTAATGAATAGGTTCAATTCTGGAGATGAGAATGATGATAAAATTGATTATATGGAGTATAACAAAACTCAAAACTGACTGTTTAAGAAATAGTATGCTTAGTCTCCTGGAAGTGAAAATCCTTGTATGGTAGTCTGTAGTAGAGCAACTGAGCATGTGCGGTGACATTCCTAAAACAGTGCAGAAGCGCTGTTACTCCAATGCATGGAGTTTTTTCAAGACAGCCCCTTTTCAAGGTGATTGAAACAATATAAATATAGGCAGGGAAAGGGCTAGAATTTCAGACCTCTAAGGGAGGCTCAGAAGATGGTATTGGTATGTATGGTTTTACAAATATATTATTCTAGAATGTGAATTAGATACTTTGAACTAAATCAGACTTTTTTAAACTGTTATATTTTAAATGTTGGATTTTAAAACTGAATAGTATGTAGAACTTGCTTGCTTTACTGTATGCATTGTTACTGAATTCTAAGACTTTGTAATACTTGCATATACACATATATATACATAATTACATTGGAGCACATCAATAAAAAGTCTTACTTTTTAAGTGAGTAAAGTAGTTGAGTCCTGCTTAGTAGGTGACTAACTGAATAAGATAACATATCACTTCTCAGGAAAGGGTCGATTCTAAGAGCATAGTCACTCGAAAGGCATTGACCCGCTTCACTACCCTCTGCCTTCAGTTTAAAGTTTCTAATCCATGGAAAAAAACCATCTACTAATCCCACAATTGTTAGTTGAGTTTTCCAAAGATGCACATTCACTGCTTCACTGTTTCACAGTTACTGCATCAGCGACAGATCCACTGATGTAGCTTTACTGTTGTACATATCTCAAAGAAAAGGAAAGAAAGACAAATAGGACACTAAACCAGCTGCTATAATGTCAATCCAAGTGCCTCGTGGTGGTGGTAGCTGTCAAGGCTGACCCTGCCTTGGTGCAGTAAGGTAATGAAGTTTACACTAGGTTTGGTACAAGTCATTCTCCAATAATACACACCATAAAGCAAAAAAAAAAAAAAAAAAGGCTTTATTGAAGAAATTCAAGAACAGATTTTAAAAACCATTCATGTAATTCAGAGGCAGTCATAATGCACAGAAAAAAACAAAGCTAAACTAGCTGACTAATTACTCTGTCCTTACATCTGAGATGTTGATTCTGATAGCTGAACCTGGTGTTCCAGAGCATACGATGAGTATTTTCAGGGAGCAAGGGTGGGGTACAGGGAGGAAAGCAAGAAATAAGGGAAAAGGGATAAAAGGGGCATTCTCTTACATCCTAGAAAATGCAAGCCATAACCTCCTGACCTTCCCCAACCAATCACAGGGCTGACTCCAAGGAATATTCTGGATAGGAGCAAGCTTCCCCGTCCCTTGCCAGATTCACAGCTGAACAGTATGAACTAATTAACAGGCCTGGGAGTTGACCTTGGTTAGTAATCATCATGGGGGTGTAGCTGACACCTACAGAGAAGTCAGAGTGCAGAGAAATAAAAGTAGCTAGAATTTTCCTCCAGGATGTTCTTTCTCTGGCGAGTAGCCGTGCACCCCTACATCAGATATGAAATTGCAGGAAATATATGGTAATGAGATCAAATTCCTTGGGTTCACTTGGCAATGGCATTCTAGCAATGTGCACACTTGTACCTGATGTAGCCTGGAGAATAAGTACATTGTCATACTATTTAAAAGACCCCTTTGTTTTAAAAGTTTAATTGCTATTTTTTATGTTTTGTGTGTATTTTAACTGGTTTTTTTTTTTAAATAGTTGATATGTTTTGGGGGGCTGATTGTAATGCTTTTAAAATGTGATTTTATCATGTACATTTTAAATTGTTAGCTGTCTTGTGACCCTTGTAAGGACAGAAAGGCAGGATGCAAATAAATAGTTAAATAGATACATGGGTAAATAAATAAATAAATAATAAATAAAAGTTTTCTTTCAAGTAATATAAGGAGATTCTCCTTTTCTTGGCTCTCTTCCAATTGTCATTTAGCCTTTCTAAACAGCTTATTTAGCATATAGACCTGCGACAGTTGAGGAACTGCCAAGCTAACCATAGTCAGATGCCATGTAAAACATTTTAAATTAGGGTTGCCAGGTCTTTCTTCTCCATCAGCGGGAGGTTTTTGAGGCGGAGGGTGGGGTGTGGGGAGGGACTTCAATGCCATTGGAGTCCAATGGCCAAAGCAGCCATTTTATCCAGGTGAATTGATCTCTATCGGCTGGAGATAAGTTGTAACAGCAGGAGATCTTTGCTATTACCTGGAGGTTGGCAACCCTATTTTAAATATATTTTTCCATTGGTTATTATCATTTCCCAGAGAGATATGCAGTGAAGATGTACAAACGAAGAAGTAAACAGTGTATACCACCATTCAACAATTTCTTGGTTTAATCAGGAATCTTCAGGACAATGAGAGTCAAACTTTCATGTACATTTCAAAGGCTTCTTTTTTCTTTTGCAAATGCAGCTGACATGGCTGCCTTTTTCAAGGAGGAAGACGTGGGGGGTGGAGAAAGGGTCCTTTGATCCTTTCATTCCATATTTTTGCTGGGGGAAAAGCATCTAAAGTTGATTTTCTCCCCTGCTAGGGAATATTTATAGGTTTTTCATTGTTTGCTAGTAGGGGTACAAGTAACTCAGTGGTGGCTTTTGCAGTGAAAAAAGAGAAGACGAGGAAGTGCTTAAAGAGTCTCCTTCTGTCTCTCCCCATGCCATTCTCCTCCTGGAAAAAAGCAGCCCAGTCAGTTGGATGTGCAAAATGAAATGAAGTGTTTTTAAATGTATACAAAAGAAAATGTAACAGGAAGTTTGACCCTGAGCTGTATCCTAAAGAAGCATAAATGAAATGAAAATAAAACCCTCAGGAACAAATGATGTAAGTTTGTGGAGAATACTTTTATAACAGAAGTGTGTGTGTGTGTGGGGGGGAGGGTTTCTACCAATTTTCGTTCTGGCTGTTGGCATGTGTCTCATCGTATACCATTCTTAAGACTCCCATAACTCTCAGCAGTAGCAGTTGGGGGGGGGGAGTGTAGGGCTGCAGCCAGAAGGGGGAAATTGGCAAATCCCTTCTTTGAATTCACTCCATTCATTGTACTTTAGGATTTAATCCTTACAGTGATAGCAAAACATACTGACAATTCTGATATTCAGTACTCATTTTTGTGATGGAAGCTCAGGATATAAACTTACACTCCAGAGATCCTGGAAAATACTATATAATATGGAAAACTTACAAGATGTAACATCAGAGGTACAGATTATTCCACCTGCATTTATGTATGCATTTGGAAGCCAAGACCAGTCTTGGTTTCTCATCACTGTACATTTTGAAACTGGAATCAATGCAAAAGCTCATACAATACATTTTGCATGGGACTGTCTTAAGGATGTATGATATCTCAGTCCCAGATTTGTCATGAAAAGCCTTATGAGTTCTAATTTAAATGACTGCTTCAAGGTAATGTGCATCCCAGAATATTTTTGACAAGAGTAGTTTAGAATAATGAAATGACCATACCTTTTCTTCTATAGAATATAAGCTCAGACTGTCATGGGATCTGAACTGGGCTCAATTAATTTGGCATACAGTTTTCAGAAAGATAGCAATAACAACATATTTTGCATCTGTGTCCACATTAAATAGCAAAGACAGATGCAGTGCTCTAGTGCCAATATTGCAAAAATATTATCCTAGTCAGTAACACGTTGTAATAAATAGGTTAATTATTATTAATGCTTTCAGTTCCCATTATAAAAACATTAATCATGATGAATTAATTTGTAATTAGGGTAGATGCATTATTCATTGTACATGAATTAGCATTTTAGGGCAGCCATCATGTTGTGGCTTTCACAAAATCTCCTGCAGTATTCCACAATGGATGCCCATTCAACACTATTGGCAAGATCCATACAAGTTAATTTCTCTGTTTTAATTCAATGCCTTTTTACCATCTGTCTCCACATTAACTGAGGCGAGAAAATGGTCAGTCTAGTCAGTCTCATCCCACACTATCTGACAGTCCCAAATAGTAAATCATAATAGACTGATTATTGAGTTTCTATATTTTTGATTTCTTCTACGGACATAATGCATGCTCCGGCACCATTAATTTTGATAAACATGATTCAGAAAAAGCATGAATAAACCTGTCAACAGAGATTCTCCTCCAATGTGGATGGGTACATGAGAACTCAGTATAGATATTTTATAATAGTCATTATAATACAATGAGTCTCCTTTTCTATAATAATAAAAGGATGTGCATGTCTGTCTGTCTGTCTGTGGAAGGTATAACCCATCAGAAAATAAAGCTAGGAGTTTCAAAACTGGCATCAGCTTGAAAATGATCATGAGAGCTGCAGTGCCAAAAATGGAAGAGAAACAGCACACACTGCCCCAAGTTATCTCCAGTCCCCCTCCCCATAATATTTACAGTGGAAATTAGTTTACTCAATAGGAGCCATGAAGGTAGAAGCAAGCATAGAGGGGTGGTTATACCCCCTCTTTATGAAGCAAACCTTCCGACCACCTTGCAGATTAAGAGGCCTTCTTCAGAGGGATGCTCATTGGAATAATACACAATTTTTAGCAATAGAAATGATGCTGTAGATGCAATTAACATAGAACACCTAGAAAAAATACCAGAAATTGCAAGATAATACAAGTTGGAGGGTACAATGATGGATGCTGACCAATTTTAAACTGAATTTTGGAATTTATTGGAGTGTCAGGATTACTGCAACATATACTGAATCTCAAAATGGGTGCGCCCATTATATGTTTTCAAAAATTGAATCCACAAACATAATGAATGGTAAAGCAGCTTGTTAACTATGTTATCAATGTGGCAGCAGCCTGAAATAACCTAGTTTTGCATGAGCTCATTAGAGCTTAGGAGCCAAGCAAGGTTGGCCATGGCTGGGATTTGGATGGGAGACCACCAAGGAAGATTGAGGTTGCTATGCAGAGGAAGGCAATGGAAAATAACCTCTGCTCATCTCTTGTCTGGAACTCCCCGTGAATGGGGCCACCATGAATTGGTTGCAACTCGATGGCACATTCTTCTTCTTTTTCTATTGAAGCAATAATAATTATAGGCCATGCAGCAGGAAGGAGGGCATTAATTGCAAATGTTCCCATAATACCTACAAATTATCTATTTCCATTTAAAAGACTTCAATTTCCCATTTGATTAAATTTTTCAGTGAGCATCAATAAAGCATAAGGGCAATAATTTTAAAAAATGTCATTGATTGACAAGACCCTTACTTTACACATGGGGTATGTTCAAGAGTAGGAAACAGAAGAAAACTATTTTTTTTCGCTCCTAATGTTAGGACTATGAATGAAGCCTATAATGAAGCCTTACTACCCTTTAATTTCCATAATCAATTTA
This sequence comes from Euleptes europaea, assembly GCF_029931775.1. Taxonomy (NCBI): domain Eukaryota; kingdom Metazoa; phylum Chordata; class Lepidosauria; order Squamata; family Sphaerodactylidae; genus Euleptes; species Euleptes europaea. The sequence goes on from NC_079317.1 coordinate 65,876,626, forward strand.
TTTCTTAATCAATATTTGTAATCTAACCACTTATTTGTTCTTAGTTATTATGATTCCTTACCACACAAACGCAGAGAAATAAAATTGTTAAATATAATGGTTATATAAATTAATATACATTACATTATATACCAGAAATACTAAATATTTGTTTATATTTCTCAATGTGTGTGTGTGTGTGTGTTAAGTGCCGTCAAGTCGCTTCCGACTCATGGCGACCCTATGAATGAAAGTCCTCCAAAATGTCCTATCTTTGACAGCCTTGCTCAGAACTTGCAAATTGAAGGCTGTGGCTTCCTTTATTGAGTCAATCCATCTCTTGTTGGGTCTTCCTCTTTTCCTGCTGCCCTCAACTTTTCCTAGCATGACTGTCTTTTCCAGTGACTCTTGTCGTCTCATGACGTGACCAAAATACGATAGCCTCAATTTAGTCATTTTAGCTTCTAGGGTCAGTTCAGGCTTGATTTGATCTATAACCCACTGATTTGTTTTTTGGCAGTCCACAGAATCCGTAACACTCTCCTCCAACACCACATTTCAAAGGAATCTATTTTCTTCCTATCAGCTTTCTTCACTGTCCAGCTTTCACACCCATACATAGTAATAGGGAATACAATGGCATGAATTAATTTAGTCTTGGTGGCCAGTGACACATCCTTACACTTCATAATCTTTTCTAGCTCCTTCATGGCTGCCCTTCCCAGTCTCAATCTCCTTCTGATTTCTTGGCTGCAGTCTCCCTTTTGGTTGATGGTGGAGCCAAGGAATAGAAAGTCTTGAACAATTTCTCAATATGTCCCATTAAAATCTAAATGCTGTATTTTGAGTTCTTTTAAATAATAATAATTTGCTGTCAAACAAAAAGTACTGAAAATACTTATCATTATAGGATAAAACATTACCAAATGCCATTTTTAGCCCACAGAGTTAGCCCACAGAGTACAATAGGGCCGAGAGCCTAATAACTAATATTGCAAGTGCAGAGAGCTATGAGGCTGGTGAGTGAAGCAAGCAGAGGCTGGCCTCTGGGTAGCAGCAGTACCTTCTTTCTGTCTGACTGCACACCTCAAGGTTATAGTGTCAACTGATTTATATACTAATAAGATGCTATTTGAAAACCCCTACACATGTAGTTGCTCTTGCTGCTCTTGGTCTTTCTTAGTTGTCCTATGCTTAGCTCAGGGCCATTTACCTCTGTCCTCAAAATGAAGTCAGAAGGGCTATCTGTTTCTTGCCCGTGTATATCACTCGTAGTGTCACAGCAGATCAGCACCCAGAGGGACGAGCAGACTGGTCAGAGGTTAAAAAGAACTTTATTACAGTGAAATGATCTCACAGATAAAGTTGAATATCATTCATAATGGGTGGGATGTTAATGGGGTAGCTAGTCATTCATTTATCCATTCAGCATCTAAAATGTATGAGCGACCTAGCATACTACTGAAGCAGCTTCAGGAAGTACTGTGGTTCTGTGACAGAGCACATTCTTGGCATACTGAAACTCCAAGGTTCAAGTTCATTTCCATTTTCAGGATTTCAGGCATAGCTGAGTATCCCTTATCCAGACTGCTTGGGATCAGAAGTGGTCTGTATTTCAGATCTTTCCGTATTTTGGAATTTTGGCATATATATAATTGGCACCCAAGACTAAACACAAAATTTATTTATGTTTTATATATACTTTATATATATATTAAACAATATTTTTAATACTTTTGTGTACATTGAACCATCAGTGGAGCTGCTGAAGGCCTGTGGGTAATGCCTGCATGCCCGCTCAAAATGTCCAGTTTTTGGATCAGTCTGAATATTGGATGTCCAAATAAGGGATACTCAACCCATAGTAGGTTTTTTGAAAGATCTCTGGTTGAAATACTGGCAAAATAATGATGAGCCAATACTGTATTAGACTATTGGTCTAACATAGGATAAATTTAACTCAATTAAATCAGCTTCACACAATACTAACTTTTTTATTGTTATACAGCACAATTAGAAGCCATATCTGCTTGGTTGGAGGTTCAAACTGGGAAAACAATCTTCTGAATTAGAAGGGAAAAGATGTGAAGAAAGACCAAAGATTATTGTCATGCAATAATCTGAAATTGGTTAAAATTGGTTAAACCAGAGAATCTCATTTGAGTAATTTACTGCCAATCAAATTATCACTGTGTGAGCCCTGCCAAAAGGAGGGACATTTTGAACCCACCCTCCACACTAATTCAAATAACTAGCCAAGATGAGCTCCAGCACTGCACACAAAACTCACTTCCCAAGTTCACTCATATGCTAGGATACTTGTCTCTGTTTCTTTCTGCATTTTGCTCAATGCCAACTATGCAAATGTATATAGAAATAAAAACATCAATGCACATCCATGCTCTGAATTCCAAGTTTATATACATCCCTGACCCAAACGAGTCCGATTTTTGTGAAGCAGACCAGTCTAAAGTGGAATTCCCACAGGCAGATGCACCATAACAGAAAGTAATGTTGACGTGGGCATTCCCTACAATGTTCCTTCTGGTGAACAAAGTTCTACACCATTTTTTAAAGTACAATACAGGAGAGTACGGGGGAGGGCACAGGTCTTTGCTTTAAGAAACACAATGCCTTGAATTCAAACAGCAGCTTTAACGGCACTTTCTTTTCTTTGTCAAACCATACTGTTAAAGAGAGGTCTTACGTTCCCACCTGGCAATTGCTTGTCATAAATGAAAAGAATTTTAATTACTCCAAGAAAAGATGATTGATTAGAGCTGCCGGTGGTTAATTGTAGCTTCATTCATTTAGGACCTGACACAAGTGATTATTTTTAAATTACAAAACCTTTAAGTGTTTTTGGAGGAAATGAAGCAGAGTGGTACTATATCAGTATTTGTTTAAGAGGTATGTGCAGTGCTGGCTCAAGGCATATTGATGCCCGAGGCACATAAAATGTTTGTTCCCCATCCACCCAACTTGCATTTCATCCTGAGCAACATAACATTGACATATTAAATGATACCGAGTGTTCTTTTCTGAGAGAATGATAAAAGAGAATGGAAGATTCTAATGTAGAAGTTTTAAAAATCACTGAATTCTTCTCCAGCTACCAGCAGTATTATTCATAATCCACTTGGGCTGATGTATTTGGAGGGAAGCCAAATCATGCTGCAAACCTGAACACTTAGGAATAAAATTACCCCTTGTAGCTCATGGTCTTTTAATCCAGTGTTCACAGGGCTTCCCCCTTATATATTTGCCCTTCCCCCACCATGTTTGAGTATTTTCTGAGTGAGGAAGTACTTGAGACATTTGATGAAGCGGGGTAACACACAAAAGCTTTTGCCACACTTAATGTTCCTGTCCTTTGTAGCTCCAGGCAACAGGTGAATTCTTTTTGTTCAGTCTTTTGACTGAGTTTGGATTGATTCATGATCTTTTGTTGTTTGTTTCTCTGTTTATTTTGGGGGGTTTGGGGGGGAGGGGGGTTTCTCTACACAAAACACAGAAGGCAAGATTGGATTAAAGTTTTGTTAGTTATTTAGAAGTTTGAATTGCAACATGTGAACTATGTCCCCTATTCATGTGGGCACTCTAAAAGACTACCTGACAGGTTCACTGGCATTTGTGCAATCCCATCCAAGCCCAGAATGATACATAGCGGCTGTTTGCTTGTCCTTGCCTGCCCATTAAAACTGTAGCAAGAGATGCTGCCAATTAAGGGCATTCTCCTACATTGGTCAGCATGAAAGTTCAGGTGTTAACCAGCAGCAGTGAGAGCATTTATTCCCCAAGCATTTGAATCAGACAGCCCAAAATGTTTGATTTCATTACCTCTACCTATCCCAAAATACCTCCCAGTACTTGCCAGTCCAATTAGCATAAGTGTGAACCTGAACTAAACCTGGCACCTTAATTAGGGTCATATCAGTTCTTCCCTGGCCAAGACTATTTAATTCTATCTGTTTCCTACCTTATGGTATGAAGGAGCTTTTTAAAAAGACTCAAGACCAACAGGAAACAAATCCAGAAATTTCTGCTTAGCCCAGTGAAGAACAGCTAATCCCAAACTGTATTAAAGAGAGGGAGGGAGGAAGAGCTCTTCCAGCAGGAAGTTAGGAAGATGAGAGAGTGTTGTCTTTAAACAGGCCCATCACCTTCCTGATCAGCTCAGTAGAAGAGAGATATCCTGCCGCCCAGTAGTCCAGTGCCTTCGCATTTCAGCACGGGAGAGGGATAATGGATAAAGTTGCCAACTGCCAGGCAGTGGCTTGAGAGCTCCTGGGATTACAACTCATCTGCAAACAATAGGGATCAGTTCACCTGGAGAAAATGGCCACTTTGAAAAATGGCATTAGACCCCACTGAAGTCCCTCTCCTCCCCAAAGCCCGCCCTCCTCAGGTTCTACCCCCAAAATCAACAGGTAGTTCCCAATCTAGAGCTGGCAACTCTAATAAGTGTGCTGTTAGGATGCAGGTGTGAGGCTATGCTGGCATCCCTGGGCTGTGCTGCCATGGCAGCTCTGGGAGGATGGCATGTGTGTCTCAATATTAGCATCCGTGCCACTCTGGGTAGCATAAGTGGCTCAGGCACCGAGGTATGGGGCCTGGATGCCAGTGCAGGCTTTTCCTCGCCTCCTATGGTCTTTCACCCTTTCAGCTCACGAATGGGCTATTGTGGGATAAGCTTTAATGAGCCAGAGCTTACTTCATCCCATGAGAAAGTGGGCTCTGGCTCATGAAAGACTATGCCATGATAAATGTGCCAGTCTTTCACGTGCCACAAGACTCATTGTTGCTCTGTTGCAGATATGCAAAATTTTTCCTAATGTTGATTTTTTTTTTTCAGGAGAAATTCTGAAGAAATTCAAAGAAGTGAAAAGGCAAGCAATCTCAGTGTGTGTGTGTGTGTTTGTGCCATTTCTATTAGCCAAAACAAACAAACATCCATCACTAAATGAAGTTCTTGTGCTTGTTTCGGTCTTCTCAAATCTATCCAGCACCACGTGAATTCTATACATCTATTGGCACAGTTCCATAGATATCGAAATTCATGAAGGCTATGCACAATTTTATTGTGTTGTGCATTGATTGATTCAGTCAAGGATAGGTCAAGTTGTTTATTCCTTGTCACAACCAGATCCCTATAATGTTTAATTTTGGCAATTTTAGATACCCTTAAGGTCTGCTGGTTAATTGACATGGCCTTTAGTATGAGAGAGCATGAAAAAAGAAATCTGGCTTTATCAGTTCACAAAGTGCATGCCACTGTGTTTTTATTTAATTCAGGGGTGCCTATTAATCATACACAACACTGAATAGTAAATGTTAAAAACACCGATTATTTTGAAGAAAAAAGAAAGGCTAATTTGCTGAAGGCAGTGGAGAAAATCATTACAGAAATGGAAGAATTACTGGAGTCACTTGAAAATACCATTTAAAACTCTGAGCAATTCTACAGAGGCTTTATGGATTTTTACTTTATTCAGTGGTTGGGGAACTAAGATTGGAAAGGTCACTGTCATAGTACAGAATATGACTGGGTGTGGGGGGAAAAAATCTACTAATAGGAACCATTTTTCCATATTACTCCCATATTGGCCTTCAGGATTTTTAGCTTTTGTGAATGGCCTCCTTAACAATGGTTTATGAAGCAACATGGGATACAATTGGTAATAATATTGCAATACTTTGCTTTTAACTGCATTAACTTGCAAGTAAGACACATACTTAGCCTAGTAAAAGTAGTAAACAGTAAAAAAAAAGTGTAGCAAAAAACAACAACAGATGACTTAAAGTGTGTTTGTTTTGCTGGAAGGATCAACATTATAGCTTTTTCTACTGCAGCCACCCATTCTCCCATGATAAATGATTATACTGATAGGGTTTTTTCCCTGCTTCCAAAGTTACATTCTGGGATGCTACCTTAAAGTCTGAAGCTTTTTGGGATAAAGTTGTGCAGCCCAACATTTTGTCCTCTTTAAAGGTCTATATGGTCTCACCTCACTTTTTCTGTTTCCTCTTGATTATACCCTTGAATATACCCAAGCTGACTGAAGAATGGTTTCGGGCCATGGGCAGATCAATGGATGTATTGTACTGTAGCCAGGCTAGTAATATGCTGGCTTTATCAATTTGAGTATGTTAATTTTCTTTCAATGCTGACAATGTATTATGTTATGTATTGTTAGTAGGGCTGTTGAATTAAAAAAAAATTGGTATAGTTCGGATTCGGCTGAATTTGGCCCGTTTAGATTCGGCATATGCCGAAGTCCGAACTCCCCCACTTCGGGTCCGTGCAATTCGGCGGGAATTCAAAGTTCGGAAAAAAAATTCGGCCGAATAAAGCCATTAAAAACACAACCGTGCCTTTCTGCGGCTATGGGGGGGCATTTTGGGGGGTAGAGGTCCCAAACTTTCAGCAGAGCTTCAAAGGACGTTTCTTGAAAGACCCCCCAAATTTTGTAAAGATTGGGTCGGGGGGGCTGAGATATGGGCCCCAAAAGGGGTCCCCCCCACCCTTAATGTGCATCTCTGAGCAGAGCTTGCCGCCCACGCACAAAGCTCCCAGCTCCGACAATCAGCTGAGAAGTTTTTTATGAATGAGGGAAAACCTGACGACACACAACTGAAACCCCCCCTCAAACCAGGGAGAGAGAGACTCGAGGGGGAACACACCCCAGGCAGAACCGGCAAAAGCCCCCTTTGGCTTCCCCCCACCCACAGAAACTGCTCCCTCCCCACACACACACAGACTCTGCTTCCCCCCCCACACACACAGGAGAAAAATTATAGATTAAAGCCCACAAAGGGGTCTTACTGTGGCTGTCTTCTGTTCCATCAGGAGGGGCTGGGGAGGACTTGTAATCCAAGACGTTTCCATTTAGGCACGGGATGTTTTGCTCTGGAGGAGATGCATACAGGATCCCATTCATCCCAATAGGGAAAAGGGGAAAGGGGAAAGCCCATATCTCGGGACCCCCTGACCCAATGTTTACAAAACTTGGGTGGTCTCTTAAGAAGGCTTGCATGAAGCTCCGCTCAAAGTTTGGGATCTGCACCCCCAAAAATGTGCCCCCTGCAGCCACGGAAAGAGAAAAGGGGGGAGCCTATATTTCTGCCCCCACTGAACCCATCTTTACAAAGCTTGGGTGGTATCTTAAAAAGGATTGTCTGAAGCTATGCTGAAAGTTTGGGGGCTGTATCCCCAAAAAAGCACCCCTGAAGCCACGAAAATGGAAAAGGGGGGAGGTAAAAGGGGTGGAGCCCATATCTCGAGACCCCCTGACCCAATGTTTACAAAACTTGGGGGGTATCTTAAGAAGTCTCATATGAAGCTCCATGGAAAGTTTGGGGTCTGTACCCCCAAAAATGCGCCCCCTGCAGCCATGGAAAGAAAAAGGGGGGAGCCCATATCTCTGGACCCCCTGACCCAATGTTTACAAAACTTGGGTGGTCTCTTAAGAAGGCTTGTCTGAATCTCTGCTGAAAGTTTTGTGTCTGTACCCCAAAAAATACGCTCCCTGCAGTCACAGAAAGGAGCGAATGTGCGCAAGCACCCCCCCCACACACACACACACAAAGATTTCCCTCTCTCTCTCTCTCTCCCCGGCCGGGCCACACATCAGCTGATTCCTCCAGTACTCAATCCTGACTGATTGGCCAGAAGAAGACCCAGCTTGGCCACCGATTGGCCGGGGGAGGAGAATGCTGCTTACTGACGGTTATGCTGCTTACTGAGGGCCGAATTTGCCGGATTTATTCGTGAACTCCTGAACTTGCTGAATTCGCCCCCCCTGGTTGCCCGCCATTTTTTAGTTCGGTTCGTCCTGAACTAAAAACCACCGAATCAGGGGAAATTCGGCTGTTTTTCAGTTCGGGCCGAACCGAATCAACAGCCCTAATTGTTAGCCACCCCGGGTCCCAAATACATTGGGAGAAAGGCAGTTTTAGAAATATTTTAAAGTAATAATCTTCCTCTCTTTTTTTTCATTCCAGGGGTTTCTGTCGGTTGAACAATCTTATTAGGGAACTCTGTCTTCTCTCAGATCACAACTACAATTATCCCTCCACTCAGGTAGCACTAAGTCGCATGAACCTAGAATCAGGCTAGGGGGTAGAGCTGACAGTATTTTGTTCTTTCTTTGTTTCTTCAGAACATTTGCATTTGTAGTTAACTCTGCCTGGCTACTCAGACCTTCCTTAATCCCATAATGGAAGTCAGGTAAGGGTGGTGACTATTATTCTCCATGAGTCTTAACCATTCCACAGATTCTGTGTACCAACTGTTGCCAGCATTGGTTGTTTGTTCTTTATGTTAGGATCCAGGGACAGATCAGGCATTATACTTGTTTACCAGCCACCTAGTTCTCTGGTGGGTGCTCTATCTGTGCTGGTTGAGGTGATATCGGACTTAGTTCTGGAGTCTCGCAGACTGAGGTTCCAGGAAACTTCAGCATCCATGCTGAGGGCACCTTGTCTGGACCAGGTCAAGATTTTTTAACTGCCACAGACACCATGACTCTCACTGAAGTGGCAATAAGCCCAGCACATGAAAAAGTACATATGTTGGACATATTTTTTTGCACTGAGTCTTTTGGAGAAGGTCTAATTTGGGACCTGGAGCTTCAGCTTGTACCATGGTTCAACCACCTTCTCAAGCCCCAGGTGAGTGTGGTAGCAATCCTACTGGATTACATAATTCTCTTGGGGGATTTTACAATGACATCTGTCGAGACCATAATGGAAACATGGAATGCAAGGCTCCTAGAAGCTATTGACTGTTTGGCCTCCATCATACTTTCCCATTCTCAATATGGGCTCCATTCCCTTAATTTAATATGGAGCTGAGTGACTTGAAGAGAACAGGAAGTTCTAGAGAGCTGCTGGCAGAAACCTGGAATGCCATCTGACAAGAATGTGCTTTAGAGCTCATTGGAAGATCTATGATGTAGCAGTGGCAATGAAATCTTATTTTGCTACTAAGATTGCATCAGGTAGTTCATGACTGAATCAGTTATTTGAAGTGTTCCAACACTAGATCTGAGTCCTTAAATTCTCATAACATAATGACTAGTTGTGACACTCCTATGAATGTGTTTGTTTCTTTTTCTTTCTTTTTTCCTGATAAAATCTCTCAAATATATTCTGATTTGGATATAAACAGTAATATAGCTACAGTGCATATTTGGATAATTTCTTTGGATGCCACAAATTTCACAGTGAACCTGTTCAGCTCTTTAACTTGCCTTGTTCAAAACTCACAACCTAACTGTGTGCTAATGAGGAATATGTTCAAATTGCATTGACTAACTCAAACAGCCATGGAACAAGTTTGAAGCTAGGACTTGAGTTTTGATCCCTCAGCAAAATAGCTACACAGTAAAGTTGCAAAAGAAAGAGGCAGGGGAAATCTTTTTTTTCTCCCTTCCAAGCTGGGTGAGGACAGAGGCAATGCTGTTGAATTTTGTATAGCAAAAGAGAAAGAACTCATTTTTAAATTTTATTTTATTTTTAGGCTGCTCTTTCTTGGCCAGGCCAGGCTCAGAATGACCCACAACCTGCTAAAATACTCTAAAATCAATTTGAATCCATACATGTAACATAGTGTTGCCAACTTCCAGGTGGTGGCTGGAGATCTCCTGCTATTACAACTGATCTCCAGCTGATAGAGATTAGTTCACCTGGAGAAAATGGCCGCTTTGGTAATTGGTCCAGGCAACCCTATTAATCTAATACCCATCTTCCCTGACATCACAAAGTAGACAAAAAGCCCCCCCCCCCACGCAGCCAGTTAGGGGGAACTAAAAAAATTCCTGTTTGGCCCCATAAATAGTGACTGGCTAGTCCCATAATATCAAAAAGCAAAGCGGGCAGGTCAGCAGCAAGTGGGAAAAGCTCGCCAAAAGGGGGCAGCAAGGCTTGCTTATATCTTCTCCACTTCTACTGCACCCTTTGGCTGGTTTACTTCAGCCATCCAGTTATTCCTCTGTGTTTTATTTGAAATGGGACTGGGGCAAACAGTTCCACAGCTCAAGCACTGTGAGTGTCTTTTCTTTCTTTTTCAAGAGAAAAATGAAAGATCAGTAAAACATTAACATTAATTATTATTATTTTCTTTTCTATATTGTATCTCTCATTTATTGTTATCTACACATTGATTCTTGTTTCAGTTTATGCTCAATGTGGAAATTTCACAAAATATGGGAATGATAGATCAATGCTTAGCACCTCAGTCAGCTGTTACATGTACCCTGTATTATAGTGTTTACAGTGAGCTAAATTGTACTACTGTATCGTAGTACGGTTCTCTGCTTTTAAAGAAAGGACTTTGAGTAGCACAAATTATATTTGCTTTCTCAGCCCTGTAGTCTTGATATCTGGGTCTCCTCTGCAATAAACAAGCTATTTTTGAAGCAAATGTTTGTGAGGTTTGTATATTTGAAAGATTCTGATCCTAAAAGAAAATTCATTCAGGTTTCAAATGTTTTGTTTCTCAGAGTCTGATGAAATCCATATGTGTTTATGGAGAGAAGGACCTTGAATTTTATAGTCTACTTTATCAAAAGCCCCATTAAACCAGAGATGCTACAACCTTCACATATTTGCTATAACTAATCTAGACTTGAGTATTCAGTTAGTTGTTATTGCATTATTATTAAATTTTATGCTTCAGACATGGTTGAGGAGCAGGATAAAAGGGTGTAATAATATATTACTCTTTGTCACTAGTAAATGTTCATTAAAAATCCCAGAATCATCTAATTAATGCTTCTCCCTCTTTAGATTTTTACTCTCTCTCTCTCTGCAAATTAGCATGATCTCTCTGACTAAAATGTTTCATATTCTTGACCCACAAACTCTACAATGACATAATTTTCTTCAACTCCCTATTCAAGCTATGCAAATATATTGATCAGTACAGTCCCTGGATTAACAAGATCCTTGTTGGCAAAATGGGGATAACACTAGCCATCTTTATAAGACGTTTGTGTGATGGCAGCCACTAGTATGGTACTGTGGTTAGAATGTTGGACTAACTGCAGTCCTAAGCAAAATGATTCAGTAAGGTCCATCAAAGTCAATGAAATCAGAAACATATAACTGCTTAGAATTGCACTGCCAGACTGGAGATATTTGGGTTTAAAATTCCATTTTGCCATAAAGCTCACTGGTTGACCTTCAGTTAGTCAATTGTCTTTTAGCTTAGCCTACCTTACAAGGTTTGTATCAGAATACAATGGAGTAACAGAATGTTTGTATGCCATTCTCACCTGAGCTTCCCTTTGTCTCTACATGTGAGTCGCTGGAATGCTGCATTTAGACTTTTGATTCTGTTTCTGTCACCTGTTACTTTTTCTTCTCTATCTTTAGTGATTTTAAGAGTTTCCTCAGTCATCCATCAAGGCTTTTTCATTTTTTTAAGCTACAGGCTTTCCACATTCTTCCTTGATAATATCTCTAGTTTCAACCTATAGTTCTTCTGGTTTACATTCACTTGAACTTAGTAATGCAAATCTGTTCTTTACATGGTCTTTAAACTCTTCAGAAATATTGCTTAAATTGTATTTTGGCACTATGATTATTCTGGTTTTTTTCTTCAGCTTTATTCTAATTTTCGATATTAATAATTCATGGTCTGTACCACATTCAGCTCCTGGTCTCATTTTAGCAGACAGAATAGAGCTTCTCCATAGGGCTGTCGATTCGGTTTGGCCCGAACCGAAAAACAGCCGAATTTCCCCTGATTCGGCGGTTTTTAGTTCGGGACGAACCAAACTCAAAAATGGCAGGAAAACGGGGGAGCTGAATTCAGCGAGTTCGGGAGTTCACGGATAAATTCGGCAAATTCGGGGCGCAGCAGCATAACCGTCAGTAAGCAGCATTCTTCCCCGGCCAATCGGTGGCCAAGCTGGGTCTTCTTCTGGCCAATCAGTCAGGATTGAGTACGGGAGGAATCAGCTGCTGTGCGGCCGGGCCGGGGAAAGAAAGAGAGAGAAATCCTCGTGGGAGGGTACTTGTGCACATTCGCTCCTTTCTGTGGCTGTAGGGGGCACATTTTTGGGGGTAGAGACCCCAAACTTTCAGCAGAGCTTCAGATGAGCCTTCTTAAGACACCCCCCAAGTTTAGTAAAGTTGGGTTCAGTGGGGGCAGAAATATGGGCTCCCCCCCTTTCTCTTTCTGTGGCTGCAGGGGGCACATTTTTTGGGGTGCAGCCCCCAAACTTTCAGCAGAGCTTCAGACGAGCCTTCTTAAGAGACCCCCCCCCCCAAGTTTTGTAAACATTGGGTCAGGGGGTCCCGAAATATGGTCTCCACCCCTTTTTCCTCCCCCCTTTTCATTTCCGTGGCTGCAGGGGGCACTTTTTTGGGGGTGCACCCCCCAAACTTTCAGCATAGCTTCAGACGAGCCTTCTTAAGAGACCCCCCCAAGTTTAGTAAAGTTGGGTTCAGTGGGGGCAGAAATATGGGCTCCCCCATTTTCTCTTTCCGTGGCTGCAGGGGGCGCATTTTTGGGGGTGCAGCCCCCAAACATTCAGCATAGCTTCCGATGAGCCTTCTTAAGAGACCCCCCAAGTTTTGTAAACATTGGGTCAGGGGGTCCCAAGATATGTATGGGCTTTCCCCTTTTCCCTATTGGGATGAATGGATCACCCGATTGTGTATGCATCTCCAGAGCAGCAAATCCAAGGAAAACAGTCCCTCCTGATGGAACAGAAGACAGCCACAGTAAGACCCCTTTGGGGGCTTTAATCTATAATTTTTCTCCTGTGTGTGTGTGTGGGGGGGAAGCAGAGTCTCTCTGTGTGTGGGGAGGGAACAGTTTCTGTGGGTGGGGGGGAAGCCAAAGGGGGCTTTCGCCCATTCTGCCTGGGGTGTGTGTGCCCCCTCAAGTCTCTCTCTCCCTGGTTTGAGGGGGGCTTCAGTTGTGTGTCCTCAGGTTTTCCCTCATTCACAAGATTGGTTAGGTCTATTTTGATGCTTGCTCAAAACTGGTTTTCAAATGGTGACTTAAAGAATGCATTTGCCTGGTCCCGATGCAAAAGGGGAAATTCCACCCCCTCCTGCTCTTTATGCATAGCTAGCTGCCTCTGTCCCTTTCCATGGTTTGCAAACTCCCAGGTGTCAGGTGTTGCTTTGCATGGTTGCAAACGTGTTGCTTTGCATGGTTGTGTTGCTTTGCAGTTGTGTTGCTTTGCAGTTGAGTTGCTTTGCAAACTTCTTCGCACCTGCCCCGCCTTTGCTCCCCGCAGCTCAGCTGTTTGTCGGGGCTTGGAGCTTTGTGCATGGGCAGCAAGCTCTGCTCAGAGATGCACATTAAGGGGTGGGGGCCCATATCTCAGCCCCCCCCTGACCCAATCTTTACAAAACTTGGGGGGTCTTGCAAGAAGGGTCCTTTGAAGCTCCGCTAAAAGTTTGGGACCTCTACCCCCAAAAAATGCCCCCCCGTAGCCACGGAAAGGCGCGGTTGTGTTTTTAATGGCTTTATTCGGCCGAATTTTTTCCCCGAACTTTGAATTCGTGAGGAATTTCAGGGACCCAAAGCAGGGGAGTTCGGACTTCGGCATATCCCGAATCCAGACGGGCCGAATTCAGCCTAATCTGAACTATACCGATTTTTTTTTCAACAGCCCTACTTCTCCATCTTCTGCTTCCAATTATGATTTCTGTACTGGCTGTCCAGTATTGACCCTTACTATTCTGATCCCAGCTTCATTGACACACAACCCCCTCACCATGTTAAGGTGTGTGTCCAAAAGGGCAGATGAGCAAAGGTAGATAATAAAATCCCTGAACATGTTGAGGAAGATCTCTTAGCTCTATGATCTCTTGGCTATTTTGACTCAAGGAGGAGGACTCCATTAACTCCAAGAAGGATCCCTAAACACATAGAACTGAACTCACCACAGGATAACCTCCAAGATACCAAGGTAAAGGATGCTTTCTAATTGCTTGCAACTTCAATATTTTTTTTTGCCTATCTCTTATTATCATATGTACGGATATGTAAGAGTCAGGATTTAGAGGGCTGCATTTTACTACCTTTTCTTTAACCCTTGCTCAGTTTGTTGTGTTTGCTTTTTTGGTGTGTGATTTTTTTCCTTTATTAAACTTTTTTTTTTTCATTTTCAGTGTTGCTAGTGTGATCTTTGTGACCCATGTGGACCAGGAACAGAAGGGGAGGGGACACAGTTAACGCTACTCCTCTAAAGTGGAAAAGAAGAAGGCGATGGAACACACAGCTAAGTCTTTAGTTGGTAAAGCAGCAAAGGGTACCTGAGTGCTAATCTTCAGGCTGTAACTCTAAAAGGAAAATTGATTAGCTGGTAATTGAGAAAATACTGTGAGTGAAAGAGAAAATGAAGGAGTGAAGGAAGTGATGCCTTACTGACCAAGAGACTAGGGTTGACTGTGTACCTTCCTCAGTCCCCAACTGGGCAGGCACAAGTGCTTGCAAGCCCAGTTTTACCAAAGTTACTGTCAGGGAAATGTTCTCATGACTTCACTGTAAATGTCTGAAAACCCACATGTACTAGAAAAAAATCTCTGCAAATCCTAACTTTCAATGGAAGATGATAGGCAGTGTTAATATGATGTCTGGAATTCAGAAGTATAGGAAAAGTTATGTGGTGTGAAACAGACAAAAATTAACCTCTCCCTTCTTTTTGAAAAATACTATTTTCCCCTCACCATATTCCCCCTGTTGCTCTTATAAGGTCTTTTGCTTACTAGATTTTTTTTTACAGAACTTCTAAAATTAAATGCATTAATTATATGTATAGGAAATAATTCCTCCCAATATTCTTATAGTAATACTTATAAGTAGTTTGTACTGGTATATGTAGAAGTGTGGATGACACAGGCATTCCTTGTATATTTTCACACAATATAACAAGAATGGTTAACTAGCCACTGCCTAAAGGCCCAAAATCTAATCACCCCTTGTTCCTGCATCCACTTTTGCAGTATTGCTTATTTTCCATGAAATTGCTTAAAATAATCCCCTGAGCAGAGAACTGGAGATATATAAAAGATGCACATGCATCAGACCCTAGTTCTTATAAACATATAAATCAAATACAGCCAACTTAGCCCTTTAAAAATTTATTCCTTTAAATATTCCTCTGTACATTAAATTGTTCTTTTCCAAGGTTCATTAGGGAGTTTAATGTCTCAACAGGAATGTAACATTGCAGCAAAAATGTTGCCATTGTATTGGTCTGCTGATTTTTTATTGTATTTTTAAAGCAAATAAAGGGTACGCCTACATTTGAATAGAATGAAAAGTGCCTTCCATCTTCCAGTCATGCATTCCAGATGATCCGTGAAGGTTTATAATGAGTTGTCAATTGACATTGATTACCTTTAAAAGGCAATGAAATGCATAAACTGTGTTGCAAGGTTTTCATACTTAAACAATACATCCATCCTTAGAGGCTATCAGGAAAAGGGCAAATTAATATAGTCAGGCTGAGGGACAGGAACCAATCTCAAGATCCAGTAGGATAAAATGACTTTTACTAGCAAGGGATATGTGCATGAAGAGCTTTCCTAATATGGTTTGGAGAAAATGCATGTTTATTTAATATGCCTTTGAGTTGGAACTTATTGCTGAGTTATGGGTGATTGAGGCTCAGTCTTCTGGAGGACAGCGATGTATAGAATTCTACATGAGACTACTTGTAGATTACAGTAGTAGAAAAAAGAAATCAGATCTGTAGCTATTCCCTTGGTGGGTCTTTTTAGTTAAATGATATAGTGATAGATATACACATACACCCAAATGTACACAAATATTTCCTACATTCTGTCAAATTCTAACATGTCAAAGAAACAGAACCTGTAATGGGGCCATGCAGACAGAAGCATGGGTTTGATAAAGCATTATTTGTATGTACATTTTGAAAGATAACATTCAACATTTAAATGCACAGAATTCTTAAACTGTGGATTCAAATGTAGGTTAGATGTAGCTATATCTTGACAGCTTTGAATTTACCAAGCTCTACATATGAAATGTCAGTATCTGTTAGCTGTAAAAAAAATCATTTTGTATATTATCTATAGGGATGCCACAAGCTTTGCAGTGAACAGGTATGGTAGGTGAACATACTGTATATGACCGTCATTACCATCTATGATGGGGAAGGCACTGGCAAACCACCCTGTAAACAAAGTCTGCCTAGTAAACGTTGGGATGTGACGTCACCCCATGGGTCAGGAATGACCCAGTGCTTGCACAGGGGACCTTTACCTTTTACGATCTATGAACTGAGTTCAGATCTGCTTGTCTTGCTGCCATCCAAGTCAAATAGCTACGGAACAACTTCAGCACTGCAGCTGTTGTGTTGATGCTGCTTCATATCTTTGCCTTGCAGGCATGTTTGCATCTAGTAGGAACAAACACCAAACAGTAAGATTTTTAACTGCATACAGGCTGACTGATCTGCTCAACATTTATATATATGCTTGGTGGCATAGTGACAAAGGGTCTGTGGGGGAGTGGAAAAATGAGAACTCACATCGGGCAGTGTGCAACTGTGCATGTGTGAAACACTGCTGATTGCACTGTACTATACTGTTTGGGTACATGAAAAGTAACCCAATGAGCAGTCTTGAACTGCTTACAAAAAGCAGAACATTTTGACAAGAATAGCTCACTGCTCACAACCAACAAACAGAATGCAAGCTGAACTGATGAGTGTTTGAGCATCTCCAATTTCCTATCCAATGCTATTAGACCAAAAAAGCCATTGCTAGTTAACTATGTAATACTGTCAAATATTCAATTATATTGAATGCCAAACAGAAAACCTTGGCTTGGATCCTCTGAATGAATTTCTGTGTGTGCTAGATAGTCTCTGTCATGGAGTGTGAATCCTCTTCTGCTAAAAAAAATTGATTTGTGAAAGATCAATGGGTTTCAATGGGAAGTTGAATAAATGGAAGTTTGAGCAGAAAAGGAAGAATGTTCCTTGGTAGAAATTAAGTAGCACCCATGGAACACATTCATAGGAACCAAGCTACTACCTAATATCATATGCAAAGAAGTTTCCAAATGGTTTTTCATAGAACATTGAACTATTTGGAAGCTTATGAGGGGTCGTAAGTGAGAAAATCAATAACAGCCGACAAGTTCCCTTAATGTTAGCTTCCTCACCACTGCATAATTTTCAAAGCAAAAACTGACTCAGGGATTGTTAGGTGTTTCCCTTAATGAACAATGATGAAGCCAGGAGTAAATTGAGTGTGCCCTGTGGAATATGTATCACAACCCCTCAAGGAGATGCTTAAACCATGCATTTGTTTTCATTTCTTTTAATGTTCACTCATTTTCATTCTACATATTTTCTTGGGCAACTTCCACATATTCATTTGTTTCTTTTATAGACCCTTTATGTCATGTATATTTTACTTTGTTATTTACATTTATAGAGCAAAATATTTTTTTTAATATTGTCAGGAAGGAAGGAAGGAAAGAAGAAGGAAGGGACCCATTTTGAGCAACCGGCAACCGGCATCTGCCACCGCTGCAGGCTAAAACAGCTCCCAGCATCTGCTGTGGCCAGGCCTGGAGTGGTTCCTGGACTGGTTCCTGGCATCTGTTGCCACCATGGCCAGGCCTGAAGCTGTTCTCGGTGTGCTGAAGTGGCTCCCAATGGTCATGGCTACATAATCATGGTAAGTGTGAGGTAGTGTGACCTTTGCACCAGCATTGATGTGCCCCCTTTGGTGCCGATGCGAGCTCTTGTGTCGGAGATATGCTCCCGCAGCAGTGCCCAGGTAAGGCACTGCTGTGCTGCTCCACACCACTGTCATAAGTGGCCCTAAGCCGGCGCAGGTGCCATTTGAGATGGTGTAAGTGACATCAAGGTCAGTGCAGAGGTCATACTACCTCGAGAGGCATTTTGTCCCCCCTTTAGGATTGAGCTCCCCCCCGCCCCGTGAAACCACTCCATAGGGTTTCATGGGGCTGCCCCACCAATTTTGCAGGCTCAAGTTGGCACCTGCAAAAGGGAACATTCCTGGGGTGAGATGGTGCACTGATCTCACCCAGTAGGGGTGGTCTTATGTTCTTGTGGAACTTTTACAACAAAGAGTCAGATAAAAAAAGTTGAGTGAAAGAATGGTTGTGAAAAAGCTGAATGTTGCCAAAAAGCGCCTTTTAAATGAAGCACAATGGATGAAAATGCAGTGAAGATCATCATCTGATAATGTTTTGAGCTGTCATGGAAACTGATGCAAAAGACGCAGAGCTAGATCCCACAAATGTTTTCTGCTAAGTTAGGAAACTTTCCCACCAATGAACCAAATCTTCTTCCACTGGAGCAAGGCTTTTCACTTGGCAGAAGACAGGCACCACACATTCAGTACATTATTGTACATTACTGTAACCAGCAAACATAGTTGGCTGGGGTATGAATTCAGCATAACGCATGATAAAGATTGAGGGCTGAATGAAATACATACAGACCTATTCTTAATCAAAGTGCCCATGCAATGTTATGGGTGTTTTGTCACAAACCATTGCCTAAAACTTTCCGAGAGACAAGTATAGCATTTTACACAGACCTGGACCTATAGACCTATAACTTTGCACTTACCATTTCCCTCAGTTTTTTGGCAGCCTTGTACTCATCTTCGGTTTTTCTAACTCTGTTTAATGAAATGTCCTAGGGGAGAAAAACATGGAGGAAAGAGAAGTACTGACTTAGTGGTCCGGTGGTATTTTGTCAATGTTTGTCTGTGTTTCTTTGTTCTTACAAGAATAAAAGATGCTCGAACTCAGCTAGTGATAACCCCTTTGCAACTGGTTTCAGATAATATTTCAGCAATAGCCATCCTTTTTGCAATGCCTATTGATGGCGAACCAGTCTCTACACTTTAGGGTGACATCCATTGACTCATTTGTTTGTAAAATAGGAATGCTCAGATACAGCAGAAACATTTTTTTGCCCTATCGGCTTCTTTCTGTACTCTTGACACATACAAGCAGTGATGTTCCACTAACAGGAATGCCAAGGGCCTGTTGGTGTTTTGTGAGAAGTGGTAGTTGCCCCAGTAGCGAGTGTATACAGCAGAGACAGCACGTATACAAAAGTGCTCTTTTATTCACAGTGATAAAGTGCTTCACCAGCATGTCCTTCTCACTCCCCACAACAACTATTCACATATAGTACATATGTATACACTTCTGGCACAGTGTCCCAGCCAATGAACTGTTGGCTGCCTAGTTGCCAGGACCATCTAGCTTAGTCCAGTTTCAGCCAGATTTTCTGCTAAGTCATTGAGCTATCATGTGACACCACCGGCACCTATCACCTGGCTGTCACTCAGATCACTGCAATCTGCTTGCTCTTTGCAGTCTTAAATGTCAACACTCCTCCTAGACTGACATAGCAAGCCCCAAAGAACATCGAAATTTTACAAACTTTTCCACAGGTAAACATTTGGTAAACATGTCAGCAATGTTATCATTTGACGCACAATGTTTTAACTTAATAAACCCATTGTTTACTGCTACCCTGACATTATTGTACCTGATAGTGATATGTTTGCTCCTTGTTCTAATGCCTTGGTCCCCTGCCAACTGCTGTGCTGCAGTATTGTCACAAAATACACTCACAGGCAGGTTCCACTTCAGGTTTAGATCTTTAACCAGTTGCTGTAGCCATTCCAACTATATCTCACAATCATGTATTGCTGAGTATTCAGCTTCACATGTACTAGTTGAGACATGGGTTTGTTTTAATGACTTCCACATGATTAGGGCTCCATGCAAATACACCGCATACCCAGTAGTGGATTTCCAGTCTTCCCTGTCTCCCCAACTAGCATCACTGTAAACAGTGACTGGCTCCTCCTCATCAGCTTTGAGACTCAGTTTAGCTGAAGCTGTACCCTTCAGATACCGCAGCACCCTCTTTGCTGCTATCCAATCCTTGTCATAAAGACACACACATTTCTGGCATAATAAATGTACTGCTATACATATGTCAGGTCTGGTCCAACATGACAAATACAGTAAGGATCCCACCAGGGACTAATACAACACCTTGTTGTGGAACACCTTGTCATCCACCTCCTTTGCATACCCTGTTGTCATGGGAGTATCCGTACATTTAGCCTCAGTCATTCCAAACTTTATTAACAGTTGTTCAATTTTCTTCTCTTGACTCAATTCAAAATATCCCTCTGGGTTTCTGGTTATTTCTACCCCCAGATAATTGTGAATACTTCCCAAGTGTTTTATTTTGAACAAACTCCCAGCAGCCTTTTTAAACCACTGCAATTGCTCTTCTGTGTGGAACATAAGGCAGATATCGTCCACATACACAACAAGTGTCACCTACACGCTTTGTGAACATGCATGGGTCAGCCACACCTTGCTGAAAACCAAGTTTGATTAATGCCTTGCTAAGGCATTGTGACCATGCCCGTGCACTCTGCTTCAACCCATAGATTGCCTTATGTAGTCTCAGCATACCTTGCTTGTCTTTGCTTTCAAACCCTGGAATTTGCTCCATGTAAAATTCCTCACTGAGACTTGCATTCAAGTAAGCCGTTGTAAAATCAAAGTGATGCACCTGCATACTGTCCCTTGCAGCCTTGCATAATGCAGCTTTTAATGTGTCAGATTTTACAGTGGGGGCAAAGACTTCATCAAAATCCTGTCCCTCCCTCTGAGAATAACCCTTGGCCACGAGCCTGGCCTTCCTAAGAATTTTCCCACCAGGAAGATATTTGACTTTGTACAGCCACCTGCAACCAATGGCATTTCTTTGCGCCAGTAGGTGAGTTAAAGAAAACACTTCATTCTCCTGGAGAGAGTCAAACTCCGACTTCATGGCTTCTAGCCAACCCTCCTTTTCTTTCCCTTCCAGCAACATCACCTCCTGATAACTCTGTGGTTCTTTTATATATACATGGTTTACATCATTTGTTTCAAAACCAAACTTCACAGGAGGAACTCCTTTGATACTCCTGCTGGAAACTCTAGGTATCAGCCTTTTGCTTTGCACACTCTCTGATGAGGCCCTACGAGGAGATCCCTCCAGTTTCACCCCATTTCCATCCTGAGATATATCTGACAAAGGAAGTACTTGCTGTAACACCTGCTGTCCATGAATTTTATCCCAATTACTGTTTTCACAAAAGTTGGCAGATCTGCTAAAACTCAAGGAATTCTGCTCATTTGCAAACCTGTAGGCCTTCATCCCTGTTTGATAACCCAGGAAAGTAAGCTTCTTGGCTCTTGCTCCTCCTTTCCTTCTCTGGTTTAAAGGAACATTTACCCAGGCCTTCACTCCAAACACTCCGAGATAGCTCAGGCTAGGATCTTTGTTATACAGTACCCTGTATGGAATATTGTCTATGGACC
The DNA here is from genome assembly GCF_029931775.1 of Euleptes europaea. Taxonomy (NCBI): domain Eukaryota; kingdom Metazoa; phylum Chordata; class Lepidosauria; order Squamata; family Sphaerodactylidae; genus Euleptes; species Euleptes europaea. Next base: position 65,897,993 of record NC_079317.1, read on the forward strand.
TAGTCCAGATCCTGTTGGACAAATAGCTGGCTGCCTTTATGGCTTCAGCCCAAAAGGTCATGGGTAATTCTGCATCTCGCAACATTGCATACATTTTAGTCTGTTGCATCCCACCATGCCTTTCAGCTATTCCATTTTCCTGTGGCACAGCCACATTTGCCACCCTGTGTTGCACACCTTGTTCCTGCAACCACTTAGCAAACACATTAGACATAAATTCGCCACCAAAGTCTGTTTGCAAAGCACACAGCTCCTGACCAAGCTGCTTTTGCACCCTTCTAGCCCAGTACTTGAAAGTTTCAAACACATCAGACTTCTTCTTTATGGGAAACACCCACGTGAATCTACAATGGTCATCTGTCAGAACCAGTGCATATTTATTACCTGAATGGCTTTCTCTGAAAGGATCGATTACATCGCCATGCACCAACTGTAAAGCCTTTTCTGACCTTCTGTCACTGTGTCTAGCCACTGGGTAAGCCTTAGATTTGACACATTTACAGACCTCACAGTCCAGAAACCTCCCACATTTTCTCACTTTTTCTTTTCCCAGCAAGGACAACGTCTTATTTATAGCATCGTACCCTGCATGGCCGAGACGCCTATGCAGCAAATGCAGGCAGCCGTCATGTGGACTTTGATTAATTACTATTTTAGCCTCCACATGCACATTTTCCACTACATATACATTATGACACAGCCTCCCCTTCAGAAGCACTTCTCCATCCTTTGCTATCTGGCATGACTTTCCAGCAAAGGTTACTGTAAACCCTGCATTGTCTAGCACACAGACACTCAGCAAATTATTTTCAGTGGTTGGTACACACAGCACCTTTTCAAACACATAGCTAAGTGCAGGGAACCTCACACTTCCCTCACATGCCACATCTGAATTACGTCCATCAGCTAAACTGACATGCTGTAAGCTGGAACTGTGCACATCCTGTAACAGCTCCTTGTTCTGGCAAATGTTCTGAGAAGCCCCAGAGTCTAGAATCCAAATGCCAGTAGAGTCATTAGTCTCTGTCAGCACCAGTGACGCTTTCTGACTTCTGGCTGCGTTCTTTGAAGACTGCTCCCCTCGGCTCCTTTTCTTGACATTGGGACAGTCCCTCTTTAGGTGATTTATAGATCGACGTGCAAAGCATTTCCTGAATTTCAACGGCACATGCTGAAAATCTTCCTTCGGCTTTCTTTCTGTGAATCTCTCCCGGCCGGTGAAGCAATGTGTCTCCTCCACGCCTCTCTCCAACTTGGCAGTTTTCCCAGACGCTGACACTAATCTCTGCTCGTGCTCCAACAGTCTCCCTGTGACATACTCCAAGGTCAGTTTATCTACTTCCACCAACTCCAAAGCAGTAATTAGCATGTTATAGTCCTCAGTCAGAGAGCTTAGTATGATAAAGACTTTGACTTCCTCCAACAAAGTTTTCCCTCTCAGTTCTAGCATCTGGAAGCATTCTGTTAACGTGTTGATATGCTTCCTAATTGACACCCCCGTTTGCATAACAGTCCTGTACATACGCCTGGTAATGGCTATTAAAGAGCCAGCCGTTTTCTGCACATACACCTTACACAAGGAGTCTCATGCTGATTTGGCTTTCAGCTTACCCGTGACGTGTACAAGTTGGTCATCAGCTACGCTGAGCACAATTGTAGCCAGTGTCTTCTCATCTTTCACCACGTCTTGAGCTGTCTCAGGGTCCAGGGGGTTGGAGACATAAATCCATAGTGCCTCCCTTTTTAGATAGTGTTCCATACGCAGCGCCCACACATTTTAATTGGTAGAAGTGAGCTTCTCCACAAGCAAGGACATTGCAGCCTGAGCCATGGTTTCTTCCGCTCCCAGCTGCTCCTCCTCTGTGTTGCTCTCCTCCTCCTCCTCCTCAGATGTGCTGCTTTCAGCAGACCGGCTTGCCACCTCCTCTGCTTCGTCTGAATCCACACCAGACATTCACTCACTCCCTCTGCTCACCACAGCCCTTGTTCCACAGATAGAACCTCTGTTCAGAACCTCCAGGACGTAGCTCAGTTGAGCTGAGCTGGGCCCATAGCCCTGTTGGTGTTTTGTGAGAAGTGGTAGTCACCCCAGTAGCGAGTGAATACAGCAGAGACAGCACGTATACAAAAGTGCTCTTTTATTCACAGTGATAAAGTGCTTCGCCAGCACGTCCTTCTCACACCCCACAACAACTATTCACATATAGTACATATATATAAACTTCTGGCACAGTGTCCCAGCCTATGAACTGTTGGCTGCCTAGTTGCCAGGACCATCTAGCTTAGTCCAGTTTCAGCCAGATTTTCTGCTCAGTCATTGAACTATCATGTGACACTACCTATCACCTGGCTGTCACTCAGATCACTGCAATCTGCTTGCTCTGTGCAGTCTTACATGTCAACAGGGCCAGCACCTCCCTTGCAGCTGAGTTGATTTCATAACCACACATTGAATACTGGGGTTGCCTATGAAAACCTGCTCTGCTAAATTTCTTCCCAGGTTTGGGGTTTTATTACTAATGGGGAATATTCACTGGAACTGTACTCACAATGTTAAAACGTGTGGCTCTTTCAAATTGTATAAATAACACTTCAAACTGATGGTATGCATGTGACGAGAAAGTATAGAGTTACATCCTATGAACCACAAGTGCAAGGAAGCTCATAAATGTGCATTTTTTCCGCTTCTCTGTTCCCTAAGAAACATCCTAAGACTTCTGAAAAGTCGGTGCTCATTCAAGAAAAATCTAAGGCATGTAACATGCATAGTTAATCCAGAGTTAATCCCATATTTCAAAAGGTTTGGCGACAAACAGCTCTGTTTAGGATTTCATTATAAATTTGACAACACAGCAGTATTTTGGGGAGGGGGAGTAGGAAGATAAATATTTCATATGTTGATTATAGCCACAAAGATATATGTGAACAGGCCTTTGGGGTATAGTTTTCCTTCACTAATAGGTAAAGATTGATTCAGTATAATTTGCTCAACCACATTCTGTTGTTAGTCCCCCAGCTGAAGACAGACATCCTTTAAGACAGGGGTGGGAAACATCAGGCCCGGGGGCCATTTAAGGCCCGCAAAATCATTTGGTCTGGCCCTTCGTGGGTCCTGGCAGATCTCTAGCTCAGAAGGATCTAAGACTGGCAATCCGCCCCCTCCCGTGGACAGGAATAGCCTCTATTCAAGGGGGATGTGAGTTTTGCCGAGAAAAGGAACCTTTTTCCCCCTTGCAGAAGAATCATTAGCTATGGAGCTGTTAGGACCTCCTAAGAAACTGTGTTAACCCTTACCCATCCAGGCTATGGAGAAACATATTCCCTCTGTACTACAAGAGGGCTGGGGGCGGAAGTGACAGCAATGGAGGGGTTAAAGAGGGCAGGGCCAGAATGTGCGTGGGGGGGGGTTTCTTAGCCAGTGTATCTTCATTTCATCCCTGCAGGCAGAGGTAGCAGGAGTCGGCTGTAGAATCCGGCCCTGACCATGCAGAGCAGGAGCAACTCCTGCGTGCGGCTGGACGGCTATGCCCAGCTGGTGCAACAGACCATCCTGTGCCACCAGGAGGGCAAGTGTGCCACCAGTTGGATGCCTGCCTGCTTGCCCATGCCAGGGGGGTCATCTGAGGCAGCTGCCTGCTTGGGGCTTGGTCAGCTAATTTTTAAGTTGATAATTTTGTATGGCCTGCGAATGATGTTATAAATATCCAAATGGCCCTTAGTGGAAAAAAAGGTTCCCCACCCCTGCTTTAAGAGATCTTCTCAGTCTCCTTTCAGGTTGTATGCTGAGTAATGATATCATCTGCAAACCGTAAATGACATCGTCACATAGATGATGTTAATTGCTAACCACGCCTCCCTAAACCTCCTGCTGGTTATGAGGTGGGACATGGCAACCCTAACACCAGACTAAGCCCAGGCCAAATTTCTCTTTTACTTCCTGTTTCCTCTCCTACCATTGTACATCGCTCAAAAGGCTTTGATTTTTTATCGTCACTACTATAGCTAAGAATGCCATACTACGTTTTCAAAACAATTAGTTGTATTTAATTACAATAGCAATATAAACATCTAAGTATTGAGGAGGAGGGGGCAACATGTGTGCTTGAGCCAAGGAGTCAGTTGTTCTAGGGCCTCATAAACCCTTGTCTGATAAAACCAGCGTACATTCCATCTTCTAATCTCTTTTGAAGCAGCAAATGATTTTTACTTTCTTTCCTACTCTTTAGTCTCCAGTGTAAAGTGAATTGGGTTAGATTGTTAATTATTTATTTTACGGCTTTACTGACCTCAATCAGTTATTTGTGTCGGAAACACTGGACTTGTTTTTCGTTCTGCTGCTATGGACTAACATGGATACTTATCTGGAATTATTATCCCTAGACAGTTTTTTTTGGGGGGGGGGGTTATGGCACTTTCACTTTCAAGTGACCTGCAATATTTATATTTGTGTTGTTTTAAATTCTCTTTCTGAATTTTAAATCAGCTAGAAAGATTCTGGCTTATGTTAAACTATCATGTGCGCATTCTGAATAAATTTGTTCAACTAACACCGTTTCTAGCTATAAAAAGCAAGCCTCCATCTGTTATTATCATTGTCATTGCAGAGAGAGCTGCAAAGCCTCCTGCAGAGAGAGCTGTTTGAGTAGGTGGGTACAATATTCAACAGTGAAATTCACAGGACATTTGTTATCCACAAACTAAGACTATTCTTTTCTACCAAAGCAAGGTGAACACTCAAAGCTAAGAAAAATCAGTGGACCAAACATGCCCTAGATATGAAATAGTCTTGTTAATAAATTCCTGTAGATGTGGTTTTAACAAGCTAAATAATTTGCTTGGAAATATATGGGGAAACTTCGAAGAAAGCTTTGACCCTGAACTTCTATTCTGTTAAAAGGTGTCTTCTTTAAGGGAGAAAATTCACTTCACTATTCAATTATAACTTAAATTGTTCTGACACCTTAAAGTTTGAATAGGTTTGTTCATCTCTTTTTAATAATTGTGAGGGATGTGCGATATATTTGTGTACCATACTTCAGTTTATGAAAAGAATAAGTCTGAAGAGAAATTGTAAGAGGAAATCCTTTTTATTTTTTTCCCTTTCACCCTGCTGACACAAGCTACAAAGGTGTGTTCAAACTTAAACATGTACTGCCCCCTGTGGTCCAAGGAGCCACTCTGAATATATCTAGCCATCTCTGCCAAAAAATTGTACACCAAACACAGCAATTGCAAAATTGACTCTGGCAGGAGTGCGGGGGGGGGGGTAATTCTTTTGTTCAATGGGGAAAAAACCCACTGAGGGAACATTTTTGTCAGGGTTTTCTTGCAAGTTAGGCTTAAACAAAATAACAATAAAGAGCTTTCTGAATGACCAGATCACTAAAATATTTATTCTAGTGTCAGAAAAAAAGAGAAATAGAGGTTTGGGATGTGGTGTCACCAATATGCAGATGATGCCCAGATCTACCTATATTTTTCACCTAATTCTGATGATGCCGTTGATATGCTGAACAAGCGCAAGAAGTCAATAGTAGCCTGGATGAACAAACTAGAACTTAATCCTGATGGGACTGAGGTTCTCTGGGTTAGTAGAAAGGCAAACCATAGATGGCAGATCTCCCCTGTCTTGGATGGGGTTATACTCCCATTGAAAAGCCAGATTCACAGCATGGGAATGCTACTCGACAGAAAGCCAGGTGGCTGCAGTTATCCAGCATGCCTTTGCCCAGCTTAAGCTGGTGCATCAGCTACGTTTAGGCTTCCCAGGCTCCGCAGCTCCACCAGCGGGAGCTTTGCGGGGCTGCGGCGGACGTGAGCGGTGCGCGAGCGTGCCTGGTGTGGCATGCATGCACACCCTGCGCAATGCGCCTGCATCACTTCCGGGTCTACCCGGAAGCGACGCGGATGCTCTAGCAATCTCGGCTGAAACTCTATGGTTTCCAGCCGAGTTTGCCAGAGCATCAGCGTCACTTACAGGTAAACCCAGAAGTGACGCATGCGGAGTGAGCACAGGCCCGCTGAGCCAGCACGCGGGCCTGCTGTGCCTGCTGGCCCTCAGCTGGCTGGTGGGCAACCCGGTGGATTGGTGGGATTTTACCCGCCACCACCAGGCACCTGGCAACCCTAGCTATATTCATTCCTGGGTCAGTCAGATCTAGCCACAGATCTAGCTATTAATGATTTAACTTTTAGATTTAATTAAGATGCATTAAGTTTGCTTTCCTGTTTGCGACCTTTTATTTAAAGTGTATTTAAAATGCTTGGTGGTTTATGGTTCATCTCTCCACTACCTAGTGTGTCCTCCACTGGGGACTGTGAACTATACTATGGACTCATATTTTATTTCCTCATGCTTGAACACTTCCTGTTTATCTGTTTATATTATTTTCTGTAACCATGTGCATCTTTCTGAGGGTATTGTATCCATGCTTTTTTGATGTATATTCCTATATCATTTATTTATTTTATTTATACCCCGCCCTCCCCAGCCAAAGGCCGGGCTCAGAGCGGCTCACTATATATATATAGATATAGATTATAGATATAGATAGATATAGATACACACACACACACACACACACAACCCTATAAAATCCTTAATAGCAAAAAATATCCAATGGCACCCCACCCCCAGATTGTAACATAGAGTTACAGCAGGGCTAACAGATGAACAGGCCCCCACAGGTGGTAAGGAAGGGGGGGAATCAGCATTGGAGGGTTGGGGAGGCCAGCATTTATACAAAAAGAAACCATAGCTGGCTTCAACTGTAAGCCTGGCAGTATAGCTCTGTCTTGCAGGCCCTGTGGAACTCTTTAAGTTCCCGCAGGTCACTGGTCTCACTGGAGAGGCTATTACACCAGGCAGGTCGAGGCCAGCCAGACTTTCTTCGGGCTGGGGTCCACCAGAAGGTTGGTATTAGATGTTCGAAGAGTTCTCTGGGGAACATACCAGGAGAGGTGGTCCCACAGATATGAAGGTCCCAGACCTTGTAAGGCTTTAAAGGTCATAACCAACACCATGCATCTGATTTAGTTTTCAGTTTGCAATTTGCTTTTTTAGTGTATTGTGCAGCAGTGGCTTTCAATAAACTGCTTAATCCAGGGGTGTCAAACTCAATTGTTATGAGAGCTGGATATGACATAAATGTCACTAGGTCGGGCCGGGCCATGCCTCGCCAGCCCAGATCGGGAGCAGGGAGTGGGTGGCTGCCTCGGCTGCCTTGCGAGCCAGATAAGAGCTCCAGCCCACGGGCCTTGTGTTTGACACCCCTGGCTTAATCTGTTATCAGTAACACTATGGAATCTGCCTCTTCCTACTGAGAGTTGCATACCCACCAGGGTGACATGAACCTGTAGGAACAGAGGCGTCTTGCTTAAGGAGACCGAATTAACATTGAACACCCTCTCAAATTAGAAGAGAGAAAATAACATATCTCCCCCCCCCCAATGAACATATCACACTGGCCTCTGCCAGTTAAGGCTTCATTTTTTTGATGATCTCTGCAGACAAGGAAAGCTAGAGAGGCTTGAAGAAGATTTCTGCCTGTCAGTTTTCCTTAAAACCCTGATCATCTGTCTCCCAGCTTATAAGCAAGATAAGTTGCTAGAAAGAAAATAAGAGATGGGAACAGTCAGAATGACTGTTCCCTGTGTGTAGGTGATACACCCTTTTTGATTGTTAAAAAAAATGGTGGTGTGAACCTTTTTTTCCCACCTATGTTTGGTACTGGTGTTCCTAGCCTTTTAAACTGTTTGCCATTTCTATGTAATTAATTCAGTCTGGTTAGTACTTGGATGGGAGACTACCAGTACTTGGATGGGAGGAATACCAGGGTCATTATGCAGAGGAAGGCAATGGCAAACCACCTCTTTTAGTCTCTTGCTTGAAAACCCTACTGGGTTGCCATAAATCGGCTGCAACTTGACAGCACTTTACACACACACACACACACACACTCCATATATTATGTACTATTTAGGTGCTATTCATATGCAATGGATCCAAAAGTAACATCAACAAATTCATTCGTTTTAACAAGAAAAAAGTGGAGCAAGGAAAATTAAAGCTAGTGGGAATAGGATGCTCTTGGACACAGGAGCTGAATGGCTTTTGGTTCCTATGAAACAGCCTTACCTCCACTTTTTTAGAGTAACAAATGCAACACTGTACAGGGGGAAAGGCAGAATATGAGAGAAATCATGTGGAAAAGAAACATTTGTGCTTCATGAGGCACCATGTTTTTGAAATCCCTGTTTGCATGACCATTTAAAAAATAGGAAATTAATGATGTTTACCAAATTAATGATAAGAGAGTTATCTAAATAACAATTTCTCCTTTTAAGGAACATCTCAGCCTAAACTGCTACTTTGGTACATTAAAGCCACATTGCTTCAATGGAACACTGCCTTAAAAAGATTTAATGGGACATGAAAACATAAAAATAATGCATTGTTTTATAACACACTACGGCATTCTTATAAGAAAAGCTTCCTGTACTCTATGACTATTTTATAGGTCTGGGAGGTCCCTATAAATGTTTGTGTTGATTTGTCTGGTTTTCAAGCAGACTCTTTCTCTAGTAAAGACACCGTTACCAATGTAGTGTGATGGCCAAGCTATCAATCAGGAAATTCTTGGTTCAAATATCCTTGGTGGTTGTACATGAGCCGTTACAACAACATGGCATATGCAAACGTTGATAATTGGAAAGTGCTATACAAATTGTAAATATTCATTATTTTGGGCCCATGTAGTAGTAAGCATGGAGAAGAGGTGAGTGGAGTGGGTTAGTCTAGTTCCATCAGTGTAACTGACCGTTAGGAAGCTGACTTCTTACCAGTCAGCTACCTTTTTTTAAAGTTAGGGTACCTGTACCTAAGAACATTCTGCTTCCAGGAGCCTGCCTCTGTCCCCTTTCATCTATATTATATATTTAAATGCTTCCACCTTTTAACACCTTTTCAATACGATATATAAATAGGATTATTAATAATTCATACATCTCATTTCAACAACTTCCTTCTCTGCTCCTGATTTTTAAAGAATAATATAAGTAGTATGTTTTCCATTTGTCCATAAGGTGAAGCTCCTTAGTAGCCAGCATGACCCTGCACCAGTGTAAATGCCACCTTATCACAGAATAAGGTGGCACTTGTGCCAGTGTAGGGGCAAACACGCTGGCATCCAGGCACCACCAGCCCCTGCCACCAGTGCAGCCATGCCAACAGGGCTTTTCCGGAAGAGAAAGCCCATGCCAGCATGTGAGAGGCATTCCCAGGGGTGGAGTATCCTTTAGATAGCTTCCACATCCCTTTTGCCCTGGGAATGCCCACTTGAGTGGTGACAGGGCTGCACCACCTTTTTCGGTGGTGTGGCCTTGCTGTTCGCTATGGGACATTTTCTCCTGTGTAAAATTTTAAACATTTAAAAAGGGTGTGTGTGTTTTTTGCCTCCGTGGCAGCCAGGAAACCTCTGAGAAGGTGGCATGGCTGTGCCACTCCCAGCCACCACAGATCTGCCATCCCTTTCAGGATTGGACTGCCCATGCATAAAAGACCAATTGAAGAATTTCAAGACAAATGGAAAGCATACTACTTATATTATTCTTTAAAAATAAGGAGCAGAGAAGGAGGTTGTTGAAATGAGATATATGGATTATTAATAATCCTCTTTATATATTGTATTGAATAAGTATAACTTATTCCACCGAGATTCAACTCAAACATCACATGAAAATAAATCATATGCTTTGTTCATCTCCATGAGCCCCCAGTATAATCTGGTTCCTTGGAATTTTCTCCCCAGTTCCCTTTGTTTGTTGGACCTACCAACAAGATGGGGTCGGCTACCAAGTGTGAGGCCACTAGAATTAATTTTTCTGAGGGGCCCATAACATTTGGGTTTACTGCTGCTTTCTTTTTAAGTTTCTTGGCCATATTACTTTTTTTCAGCTTCACTAGTTTGCCTTCTGTGAAATGGATATTATGCTGCTGCAACAGCTAAATATCTGTGGGAATGATACATGATAGCAGAAGCATTTATTTTCATACTGTTTTTCATGAGCATTTGTTCTTTGAAGTACTGTGTGTTATTCTGAAGAATGACCTCAAAGTGTGGATCAAAAAATCTGCATAGTGGGGCCCTGTGATGTTTTCCTACCCATCTAAGGGAATTCCAGGTTTGCAAAAAATAAAATAAAAAAAATGACGAGCTTATCCTTCTAAAAAAGATTGCTAGGTCAAAACCAGCAAAAGCTCATCAAATCACAGCACTGTGGGGTTGACTAGCCTGGACCTAATTCTATGAATGACTGTAGGTTTGGGAGAAAGAGGTGGAAGAGAGGGGGGAGAAAGTGGTGAGTGGGGGAGAGAAATTTGTGAATGGGAAGAAAAAGTGGAGCAAGGAATGGAGTGAGAGAAAAAGGAATGGGATAGAGAAAATTTCATAAATCCCCAGCTTGTATGTAATAGCCTCTATCCTTACAAAAAATTAAGAGACAGGAGGGCAGGAGGGGTCTTGTGGGATAACTTACTAGCTTAAGCTGGTATAGTATAGTGAGTATACCAGGATCCCATGAATATACCAGGATACCTCTTGACCTCACTGGCATGACCATCCCTCTTTCTTGAACCACCAGATCCTACTTGCTGACCCTTCACCCACTAAGCACCACATCTAGTTTTCTATGCACAACGTGTGTGTTTTTTTTTTTAATGGGAAAACATTTAGTCATGAGTTCCACAACTTGGCACTTTATATCAGTCACAGCAATTCATAGAAACATGATTTGTACCTTTTAAACTCTGGAGTTGGAAATCATCCCTTCACAGTCATGTGGTGATTCCAAACTAGTAGTTTAGCCTTCCATGGTGGTACAATCGCTGTGTGTATTAGATAGCAATTCTCCACTAGGTCATAATAGCAAATGGCAACATTAGCATGACTGATTTTCATTGGGGCATTTCACTGTGATGGGAAATTGAGATGAGAAGGCCTTTGTGCTTGAGACCAAAGTCTGAGGCCAAAAGTGAGCATTAGGCAGCATTTTTATAATAGCCTCCATGTGTTTCCCTGGTTTAGAACAGATGCTCAGTGCCCTGTAGTCGCCCATGCATGCACAAAGAGGGACTGAAAGGTTTCTTTATTGACGTTCACAGCGTCTGTGACTCTGGCACTTCTGCTTAAATGTTCAATAGAAAACAATCCCTGGATCACTAAAACGAATCTCTGGTATACCTGAGTGCCTTGTTTACAGGGAGGTCCCCATTCAGTATTCAGGTTGTACAATTTTCTTTAGAAAGTTGTTTCTAAGTGCTTATAAATAATCAGACATCCCAAGCTTCATCATCCTTTGAAAACCATAGGCTATTTACTTTCACTGAAAACACCACTGAGAATATGCCTACCTGGAGAACTTTGTATCGACTTTCTGAATATCTCTAAACTAAAAAAGTAAGGATGCTTCTTGTAGGAATTCAGGAAAGAAAAACATTAAAAAGTGCACAGTATTCAGTATTAATACCTGATTAAAGATTTGATTATACATTTTGTAGCAGTTCTGCTATTTTGATGGTAAGGGTATAATTCCCGAATTGCTTAATTCTACAACTGATTTTAGAAATCCTCTTATTTAAACAGGAATTAAGTTCTGGGGAAAACTCAGAAATGACACAGAATAGCTCTAGGAATTCCTAGAGCTATCCAACATCACTCCCAAGTTTTTCTCCGGAGATGTAGTGATGTTGGCAATATCACCAACATCACATGTTCCCACCCTAAACCCTTCTATCACTTGCTAGGCTTGGCCTAGAAACCCCATGTGTGTGCTTTCCATGCTGAAAATTCCAGATTTAATCTGGCATCTCTAATTAGAGGTACCAGGTAGTACATGTTAGGAAAGGTCTATCTCTACTCAAAACCTTGGAAAGATGCTTCTAATAAAAATAGATGATGCTGAATTAGATCAGTTGTCTGATTCGGCATGAGTAGCTCTGCTGATAAATATGAATTTGCCTCAGTCAGGCATACTAGTTAAGACTGGCACTTTCACACATGCCAAATAATGAACTTTCAATCCACTTTTAATGCACGTTGAAGCTGGTTTTTTACTGCTTGAACTGGCAAAATCCACTTGCGAATGATTGTTAAAGTGTACTGTTACTATTCTATTATTTATTTATATGAAAATAGTTATGTCTCACTTTCTCTTGTGGCTTAAGGTAGCTAACAATTTCAAGTTAAAACCATACACAATACAATAAAGCCCCATTAACCCAGCTCTGTAAGAAAAAGCTAGTAGCTTGAATGCCATTCAAGCCCTAGCAAATACAATGACAGCACCTCCTAAAAACGTCTATATTACCATCACCTCTTCAAGTTGACCATTCCACACGGAAGGAACCAGGATGTAGTAGATTCCAATCAAGCAACTTTAAGCAGGGGACCAACCAGAAAGTGGCAACCAGATGATCATAATTAGCACATAAAGAGAGATGTCATTTAGACATGTGGGTTCTAGGCCATGAAGGGTTTTAAAGGTTATAATCAGCATCTTCAATTGAACTTGGAAACAAACTTGGTAGCTGCTGTTTTAAAATAGGCAATATTTGCCCATCAGCTAGCCCTGGCGAACAATTGGGCTGCCACATTCTGAACTAGTTGTTGTTCAATTATTGTCTTTAGCAGCAGTCCCATATAGAGTGTATTACAATAGTCAAACCATGAGGTTGCAAGAGTTTGGGTTGGTGGAATCTAAGAAAGGAGAGAGTTGGAAATGCAAACAGAAGATAGAAGGCACTCTTGGCTACGGCACAAACCTGCTTTTCATAGCAATCTGGGTCCCTAAGCATTTTAGTAGCTTTAACTAATTATGTATGTGTAGATTATAATGAGGTGTTTTCATATTAGTTTTTTTTTTTGTAAGTTTTCCTAAGTTATGTTTTTGTTAAAGGGACAACAAGAAATTTCCAAATTTCTTGTCATAACAGTAGCGGCGCTCATCTCCCCTCAGATGAATCTTTTGCATTTTATTTATAGCCTAATGGTATATATGAGAGAAAGGAGTTTGGAAGAAACACTTTTCTATTTTTTTTTACAAAGCCAGCAAAGTATTGAAAAAAGTATATCCTTAAAATAAAATTTATACATTATGAAACCCACCTTAACTCCTTACAGCGAAGCCTATAAATGACCAGTAGAAAAGAGCAAGAGTCCAGTAGAACCTTAACACAGACAGACTAACATGGCTACCCCTCGTGATCTATAAATGACTACAGAGACTAACATGGTTTGGATTATAATATACTTGCTCAATGTTTCTGCCCATCGAGAATGGATGACAAGTAGCATAGTACTGTGTGCTGCAATGAGATTGAATTGTGACTCTAGCACCTTTACACCCTATTTTCATAGGCTAATTAAACATCCGAAAATGTAGAAAGTCATCAGGTTGCTGTTTTAAGGAGTTATTGAGTAAGAGTTCAATTTGCTGGATGTTATTACTCAAAGTGAATGACAGTAAACACCACTGAAGCACAGGATTATGCTAAGATCAACACTAAAATTGATCAAACTCCCTTGATTAATCAAAATTATACATTATCAACCTGATTGCAATCATCTATCAAAGTATCATTTCCATGTGTAATTTATAAGATACATAATCAGTGGCAGGGAACCTAAATGAAAGCTCTTAGAAAACATGTTAGCTAAGAAAAAAAATCAGATGGACAGGAAATGACCTGCCAATAACAAGTACTAGCAGTACAATCTTAAACTTAGTTTTAAACAGTTCCTAAACTCACTGATGTCAGTGTACATAGAATGCTGTATCTCTGTTTAGGTTTGCACTGACAGCTGTGAATATAAAGTATTTTTAAGGAATAATTAATATATAAAATAAATTGTATGTGAGGTCAGAAGCTTAGTTAGAATGTTTTCCCCCTAATGAAAGTGTATCTTTATAAAACTGATTTTAATTCAAGTGGTATTAATTTCTTCCAGCTTTATTGAATAACAAAAAAACAAAACTAAAATATTATCAAGTTGTCTTATGACAACCTTCTGACAATACTATTCCAACTCGCGTTTTCAGAATACAGAATCTGGAACGAGCCATTGGTTCAACTCTAACCTTCAGATTCTGCTTTAGAAATTTAGACACACCATGAAAAGAAGTGCTAAAGCCAGCAAATGCAAATGGAATCATTCCGTTCAATGTGCAAATTATCTATCAAGAAGACTGTACAGATGGATAGCAAAAGCATCATAACTCACATATTTTATTCCAAACCATTCAGATTGCAAACAAAGGGATTGTTATTCTTTCTAGAAAATTCTGGATTTTGCCATGGAATTCAAACAAAACAAACTATTCTAAAAGGCAAAAATCATGTAATCACAACTGTGTTCTCACAACCCACTCTTCCAGTATCCTCAAGAAGTTAGCACTGCACGACAGAAATCATTTGTAGAGGAAAACATCTTTCACTACAGGTATCCAGAGAACAGTCTAAAGGCACACGTTTGTGCTACACTGATAAAGCTAGGTATGTGTCTGTCAGCCTGGATCAGAGAATGGCTAGGTGCCTCATAAAAACTTCTCTGACCTTAGAGCGTGATTCGTATAGCAAAAAATACTGCTGGGGACCAGCTCATGGGTGGGGGAGAGGGAACAACACAGACCACTGTGCTGGGAAGAATCAGCCACAACTTTATTGATCATTGGTTCCTCTGGTCTTGGTGCAGTAGAGGCTGGGGAAAATGGGTCCAGTTGGCAGTTCTTCTGCTGGCAGCTTTTCCAACCTACCTGTTGTTGTAATCACGGGAAGAAGGCTGGTTTTAGGGCTAGAAGTGGCGGAAACAGTTATTCATGCCCATCACCATCCTCCTGAAGGTGTGGTAAATGTGTCATCCCCAATGTTGCCTGTTGTGCACTCCACACACACACAGAGCCCCTTAAGGGGACCCTCTTTTGATCATGCAGGGAGCCCACTCTGCATGACCTGCACTATGTTTCCAAGCCAGTGCCTAAAAGCTGTCAGCCAGTTAGGTCTGGGTAAAATTCATTCCTGGCCCTATCAACCAGTGGACCCCCCCACCCCACACTGATAGCAAAGGATGAGTAGCCACGTAGAAAATAAATCCCACAAACATGAGGTAGGAGGGTAGGTCTTTGCTGAGACTAGTGTTGCATACTGCAGATTGTACTATGTCAATAAAGGTATTTGAAATTTGAATTTGACTAGGGTTGCCAGGACCCTCTTCACCACCGGCAGGAGGTTTGTGGGGTGGAGCCTGAGGAGGGCGGGGTTTGGGGAGGAACTTCAATGCCATAGAGTCCAATTGCCAAAGTGGCCATTTTCTCCAGGTGAACTGATCTCTATCGGCTGGAGATCATTTGTAATAGCAGGAGATCTCCAGCTAGAACCTGGAGGTTGGCAACCCTAACTGAGAGAGTTGCTGGATGTCCAGGTGCCCCTTCAACCTGCTCCTTTCAGTCTGAGCCATGGACAAGGGAGAAGCCTGCAGCCTTCTAGTCTGCGTGCTCCCTGACCATCTTGTGATGGGTCAGCCTCTGGGGTGGGCTGCAGGAAGCTGTTGAGAGCTGACTGGCTGACAACCATGCTGGTCCTAAGTGCCCAAGGTCATCCTTGTTCCCCCCCTCACCCAGGCACAAATGATGCCCTCTGTTTACAGCTGGAGTGATACCTTCCTGTCTACAAAATAGAATGGTCTCTTTGCCTGTGTTTCCTGATAGATATGAACCAAGTCTTTCCATACACACCTACTGCTTTTCAATCAATCACCTCTGCCTCTTCCCTTTTCTGGAAAAAAAAAAGAATGGAAACAGCACTCTCTCAGGGAGAAAATTTCTCATGCAGGAGACATGAGTTGTGTCCGATGAAGAGTTATATTATACTCAAAATGTGTCGAGCATAACAAGCTTTCACAAGTGCTGCAATAAATGGGTTTTTAAAAGTATGTTATGAGGCTTGCTTCACCTTATTTGTACTTCCTTTTCCTTCAGCTCAGGGAAAAGATTGGCACCCTTGCAAAGACACTATGAACAACCTAAGCAGCAGTCCTGTTCCATGTATTTGAATCTATCATGAAGGTGAGAGGAAGAGGAAGCTAATAGATGTGTTTACAGAACCTGTTATCTGGGGAGAAAGTTACTAAGTGCCCACTTTCCCTACAAGTAGCAAGGTTATCTGGGAAGCCTGACAAGAAAAAAGAGGAGACAGGGTGTTTTTTTTGTGTGTTTTTTTTTTGTATTAGATGTTTCTTGACCTTTGACTGTACCACCGTCTTCAAAATTTAGCCTTAAAGGTTATTGCTCATGTTGAATGAATATGTTCCTTATCTTGTTCACAAAATAAATCTGATTTGTATTGCTCCTGTTTTCTGCCAGCTCTGTAGAACCCCCTTTCACATCTTATTGCTTGGGCTTAAAGTGAAACAGCAAAAATGCCAAAGCCAAAGCAAACTTGTCAACGTTATATTTCTAGCGATGGGAAATCATGTCACTATAGTTAAACCACTTTGTAGTCATGCTCTGTGAAGCTCATATTTCTTTGACTCTTCAACTCTACTTGCACTTCCATGATGGGGAGGGGCCATGATGGCTCAGTGGTAGAGCATGTGCTTGGCATGCAGAAGGTCCCAGGTTCAATCCTTGGCATCTCCAGTTAAAGGGACTAGGTAATGTGAAAGACCCTGGAGAGCCGCTGCAGGTCTGAGTAGACAATACTGACTTTGATGGACCAAGGGTCTGATTCAGTATAAGGCAGCTTCATGTGTTCTTTTTTGGTTTGTCACTGTGCCCCAAAAATAAGCGCTTAAAATTTAAATTGTTTTAATGGTTTATTTTTATGTATTTAATCTACAGTGCTGGTATCATTTAAATGGTTTACATTTATTCATTTGAGCAAGAAGCCTGATTTCATTGCATGATGAGCACCAATAGGTGGATTATCAGTTCAGAAAATCAGGATACTCATTTAAGTGGCTAAATAGAGATGTAACTACCTAAATTTGATTATCTGATTGCATTCCATTGATTATGTATATTGGCTTTGACAGGCAGCCTTGAATGTAGACTAATTAATTTCAAGAATATTTCCTAATTGGGGGCAAATTTAAAATTTTCAGATTCCTGTACTGGTTTACAATAGTTAGTGAACAGCAGTGCAATCATGCAGACTTAAAGGCCATTCCTGAGCTTGAGGGCTGAAATTCCTTATGAGGTGTGCAGGGGCCCACGGCCGCATCCGTGCCACTTGTGGCAGCGCCCGTGCCACTTGTGCAGGCAAGACTGACACGGACACTGGCATTGGTCCACTAAAGCTGCCCTCCCTGCACTGCTGCAGCAGCATAGCCCTGAGATGCCGGCTCAGCGTCCTGACAGCGCACTTCTATGTGCTGTCTTCCCGGGGGGGGGCGTTCCAGGGGAGGTGCTGCCTTTAGGCCAGGAACCCCCCTTTGCCCCTACTCCAAGTTATGTCACCTTTTTAGGTGGTGTATCCCCATGGAACCCTATGGAGCAGTTCTACAAGGCTCGATGAATGGGCTCAGAAATGGGCTATTATTCAAATCTCAACTCCTTTCAGTGATTTTAGACTGGAGTAATTCTGCATAGGGTTACACTTTAGGTGAAAGAATGAGATAACAAATTACTCACTTGTCCCTTTCTTTGATTTCAGTTACAATAAGGTGGGTGGTATAACAATAGTTAGATGCAGATTAAGACATGGAAAGACCTATAGTCATCACTAAAGATCCAGGGGGATACAAATGGAGCCTGTTACAATGAACCATAAAACATGCCACATTTTGCCCTCCCAGTGTACTTTGAAGGCAATTATAAGTCTGGCAGGTTGAACTATATCCTCATGCTACATCTTAATGCATAAGTAAGATTGAGCTAGAGTTATACATGAAGATACAATGCAAAATTTAAGAAAGTGATATTCTCTTCTAGACAGCTGTGTTTTCAAAGGGAACCTGATTAGACTTCTTAGATGCCATCACATCTAGCTTAGCTAAATAAAATTGTGACACCAGTCTCAACAGACTAAGTTGTCAGTGTAGGCTAGATATCAAAAATTACTAGCCTTAATGCAGAATCAGATAATAATTACGGCCAATATTTTAAAAGATAATTCTGGGTTTGAGATACAAACAAATGTTTTAGTTTCCAGTAAATAAAATGTCATTATCAATGAGACACTTGACCCTTATATATGCCAGATGTCTTCTCCCACAGTAAAATCCTAAGTAGAGTTAAACCTTTCTAAACTCATTCACTTTGACTGACTCAGCGTGTGTGTCCTGATACTGGCAGATAGCAAGGGCCAGCGGCCTGAAGCTTAGTCAATAAGGCTCTCCAAGGTTGAGCACAGTTCCCTCAGAGTCCAATCAACACAAGAAAGGGAGTCAAGGTCAGTCAGTCGTGAGTCAGGGTCAGTCAGTCCAAGAAGTCAGGATACCAGGAGTCCAAAATTCAACAGTGATACATGGCAAATACACAAGATGGTTGCAAAGAGTTTGCTCCTACAACAGCCAAGTCTAATTGCCAGCTTGAATAGGCCCTTTTCTCACTGGTATAGAAGAGCCAGCTATTGCTAATTAGGCTGTTCAGGAATTCCAAGCCAAGTGGCATGCTTCAGCCATGCTCTGCCTCATTGTTACTGTCAGGGAGTGATCCATGCTGGGCTTGCAGCTGGGCACTCCATTGTCTTTCTTGCAGTTTGCGTTGACATTGTCTTCGCTTTTGCTGCAGAGGCTTTGGCAGCTTGAGTCTTTGAGCTGGGAGGCTACAGAAACTGTGAGACCTCTTCTGCCTGTGGCTGTTTCTCTGTTCTCAGACTGACTCCCTCTATTTCCTCTTCATCTGAGGAAGTCTCAACAGACTGACCCATAACAGGATAATTCTGCTTAGAATTGCACAGCCAAACACTTCACAGATATGCAAAGCCTGTTTTCCCCCCAAGGGGGGAAGTATTGGCTGGGATGCAAGAATATTTTTGACTTGATGTTTTTGACTTGATGAAGCCTAATACTTGAGAAGCAAAGTTTGCAGGCTCTTCAGCTGTTGGTGGCAGATGTTTTGCAATCACACATGAAAGTAAAGGTCACAACATTTCAGAATCCGTTAAGAGGCAATGATAAGTCTTCCTGTTATTTTTTGGTTAAGCTTTCATGATAACCTTTGCTTTTATGAACCAATATCTTAAAGTATTTATCATTCATCCATTACATTAATATGCATTAGTCATACAAAGTAAAGCATATCCATTAAAAATGTTACAGCAGTAAAGTGGTGCCAGGAACAAATTTTCCAGCCTCAAAGGACTAGAAGACTTACAACCCAGGCTATCACAGTGAAAAATAATGTAATGCAAAGACAGAATATTAGATGGTCTATCAGTTGCACTTGCTGGAATATCTAATGGCTAGAGAGAAGAATGGTGACTTTTGAAGTTACCACTGCAAAATAACAGCACCCAGTCCAACAGGCCATATGAGAAATCCTACACTCTAGGGGAGTGGTACTCACTCTACGGATCACCGAAAATGACATTCACAGTTACTAGCAACCAAAAGAGCTAAATGGCTACTGTTTCCCCTGTGAAGGACATACGTACTTTTAATATTAAAAGATATAACTATTAATAATACATGTAATTATAACTTTAACTTTTTCAGTTACTGGAGTACCTCTGCGCACACAGGATTGTCTTTCCCCACAACAGGTGAACCTCAGCCATCCCTTCTATATCTGAAGAGAGGGGAAGGACTTCCCACTCTGCCATCCAATTCTCTCCTCAGTACTAGGCACTTGGTTGCCAGGAGCAGCCTGATAACCAGTTGGAGACTGAGGGGGGTGGCTGTCAGTGATGGTGTGACATCACATCCAGGAAAACCCAGATGAGAAGCCAGCCCCATGGTAACACTGTAG
This sequence comes from Euleptes europaea, assembly GCF_029931775.1. NCBI lineage: Eukaryota > Metazoa > Chordata > Lepidosauria > Squamata > Sphaerodactylidae > Euleptes > Euleptes europaea. The sequence continues at coordinate 65,917,958 of NC_079317.1, forward strand.
TGTTTCCAGCAATTCCTAGAGAGGACTGACATCACTTCTGGTTTCCCCCAGAAGTGACATCACACCATCAGCCCAACATCCGTTTTCTAAATGGACCCTGATAAGGCACAGCAGGTCAGGCAAGAGAGTGAGATTGCCAAGGTATCCAGAGGAGGACTAGCTCACTATGGAGAAAGGAAAGTAACCCTCTTCCCACAAACACCATGGCCAGTTTCAGGTGGGTAGTAGTGTAGGTATGCTGTAGAAGAGACAGATTTGAGCCTGGATCCGTGTATATCAACTGCTGATCAACTGTTTTGCAAAGAAGCCTTTTTAGAGTTAAATGGTTTCAAATGCCATTCTAGTCTCATGGTACTGGCAACCAAACTGAGATAAATATGGAGGTGTGATCCAACCTTTTCCTTTTGTTTTCTTTTTTGATCCACAGGTTTCCAAGGAAAAGGTTTGGCACACACAAGTGAATGCCCATTACGAGTACAAAGCATTCTTCTGCTCATTCAAGATTCCAAATGTTTCAGTTAGGCTTTACATAACCATGTCAGTTCACAGTTTTCAGATACATGCCTATTTTAGTGCCAAGATACTAATTCATTAGTATATTCTTCATGCCAGTAAAAGGTAACCTTGGAAACAGCATAACCATTGGTATTTTTATTTCCTTGTGATTGCTCTGCTGGTTGCATCTCTTCAAACAGAATTAAGAGCACTTGCCAATTTATGATCTGCTTTCTCCCCAACAACCAAGCCTCATACCACAACACAGTCTTGTAAAGCTCTTGTGAGCCACTAGTGAATTCAGTCTCATTATTTAGGAAGTCTTAAGGTAAGAGGCCATAAAAATGATAAACATGTTAACTCAGTCTCTTCTTTGGTTCTTGTAGGTTATCCGGGCTGTGTGACCGTGGTCTTGGTATTTTCTTTCCTGACGTTTCACCAGCAGCTGTGGCAGGCATCTTCAGAGGAGTAACAGTGAAGTACAGTGTCTCTCAGTGTCAAGTGTGTAGGAAGAGTAATATATAGTAAGAAAGGGGGGGTTGAGCTGAATCATTGTCCTGCAAAAAGTATCAAAGGTAATGTGCTAATCATTGTCCTGTAAGTATCAAGATAATGTGCTAATGAGGGTGTGGTATGTTAATATGACACTGTCCTTCAGTGTTACTCCTCTGAAGATGCCTGCCACAGCTGCTGGCGAAACGTCAGGAAAGAAAATACCAAGACCACAGTCACACAGCCCAGATAACCTACAAGAACCAATGAACTCTAACCGTGAAAGCCTTCGACAATATTCAGTCTCTTCTGTTCAGCATCAGCAAGTATATTGCTATCCCTCTTTTTCCTCAACTTGTTACAATAATCCAAATGACCCATAAATATCTAGTATAACTAACTTGGAAATGTCCAATAATAGTTGGTTGCTATATGCATCAATCTTTTAAAAATAAATTAGAACATAGTACTTAGACTTTGTACTGAAGTGTTCAAAGAGGTTTTTTTTAATACTCCTTACATATCCCTGCGATATAGTTGGATTTCTAGGAACTGCCAGTAGAAATTGGTCCTGGGGGCAGATCTTTACCACCTTCCCTTTGTTGGAAAAAGGCAGTTCATCACACTTGTGACACTGGGTTTATGGGGAAATATATATTTGTCTTGGCGATAGAGTCAGGGGTAATGTGCTTTCTCTTGATGCCTCTCAGTGGCCATTTATGCATAGTTGTTTCCCTTGTGGTCACCCCTCCAACAATTTTTGGTCTTTGTTGTGATTATGCATGCCATTTCTGACCGTCTGTGGTCGCCTCGCTCTCCCCCTGCATTTCTCCGCAGTTTTCCTGTGTTTTCAGAGACCTGTTTTAACTCGAATTTGAAAACACGGGCAAAATGCAGGGGAAGAGCGAGGCAACCTCTAATGTTTGGAAATGGAAAGCATAATCAAAACAAAGACCCAAAGTTGTCAGAGGGGTGACAACGAGGGAAACAGCCATGCATAAAAGGCCTTTTTTCTTGTTTCTAACTTACTTCCAGTGTTTGTTCTTCTCAGGAGCCAACGGGCAGTGTGGATGGCTGTCCCTCTTCCATGATCAAGTCACGCACAGCCGCATGCAAAGTCGCACGCAAGTTGGCACTTCAAAGGGATGTCTGCAGGAAGTTTTAAGTACATAGATTTGCTCCTGATGGAAATGGACTATACTTCAATAAGTAAGCTTTCTCTCTGGCCATAAGTAAGTTTTCTCTTTAATCAGACTTTAAGAAGCTTTAAACCACATTCTTTTTCTAGTGCAGCTCCCTAAACGTATGCTTGGGTATGAGGAATCTTGTGTAAAAAATGGCTCAAGTTACATGGGGAAGAGAAAGGAGGGAGAATTCGGCAAAATTGCCCTTCTTCCCTATTGTGTCAAAGAAAATCTTGTTCCAAAATATGTATTTAGAAAATTTATATGCCACCTCTTCAGAAAGCTGCTTCAGATGGCTTACAAAGTAAAAGAAAGTACAATCAAATCATTAAACAGACATAAAACAAACCATATAATATTACAGCTATCAAATGACCATAAGGCTAGAAGCAGACCCAAAACAGCTTTTAAGGTTGGAATGTTTTATAAACTTGGGTAAAGAGAAATGTTTTGTCCTGGAGTGCTGTCAACCTCCAGATGGGGCCTGGATAACTTCTAGAATCATAGTGGATCTCTTGATGACAGACATCAGATCCCCCTTAGGGTTGCCAGCTCATTCCCACCCAACAGTTAACTACCTTTTTCTGCCCATCCATCTTCACCTTTCCCTCTCCCCCACTCCCCAACAGGCTGTACCTAGGAAAACTGTCACACAGGTGTGTGGTGCCAGCAGGTGGGAACTCTAAAGGACTTGTGCGGTGGCACCTCACATTCTGCTGTATTCCCCCTCCACACTATACCCTCTTTCTCTCCTCCTGGCAACCCCCATATCATCTTTCCTTTCCCTGCCTCATTCTCTCTTTCTCAGACACACCAACCTACCTTTTATCTGCCTCCATCTTCAGATGTATTTATTATTTATTTACTTCATTTATACCCCACTTTTCTCCACAGTGGTGACCAAAGCAGCTTACACTGTTTTCCTCTCCTCCTCTTTATCCACACCACAACCCTATAAGGTAGGTTAGGCTGAAAGTATATGTCTGGTCCAAAATCACCTAGTGAGCTTCCACAGCAAGATGGGATTCAAGCCTGGTTCTCCCAGACCCTACTCTGAAGCTCTGTTACACCACGCTGGCTTTCATAGGGTGGCTGCTGTTGAATAGTGGCAAGCATCCAGACCTAGTTGAGTCATGCAAGGCATGTGGTATCAAGTCACTGGCCATTTATGCAGGGGTATTTCCTTTGCAGTCCCTGCTGGACTGCTTCAAGGCTTCTTTTGCATTATTCATGATTTTACTGACCTTCAGACGTGACTTCACTCTGGCCTTGTTCTTCCCCTGCAGTTCTAGGATCCTGTTTTAGGACAAATTTAAATACTGCTTCAAGGCAAGAGCAATGCAAATTCCCTCTATTTCCATGCATAGCTCTTAACTTCAGGTTTCTCTCCCCACGCCCACTTTGGCTTCTCCCTGCCACGTGTCTGTCCCTCCCATCCAACCTCTTCCCTCAAAGCAAAGCACAAAAGAGAGAGTTAAACCTTCTTGAAATGTGCAGGAAGACACTGAAGAAGGCTGGAAAGGTGGCAAAGGTTGGAAGAAAAGTGGGGAGGAATACCTAGCAAAGGCACATGCAGTCCCTTTAAGAGCTGACCCATCCCCTCCAAGTTAAGTGCAACAAGCCTACGTTTTTAGGGGGGGGGGGACTCAGAAGCTCAGTGATTCACTGGGGATGCATAATTAATCACAAAGTACTCCTGGAATTGGGGGAGGGAGAATCCCTCATGCATATGATGTTTGAGAATTCAGAGCAGAAAATTGTGCAGCAAACCAAACGTAAATTTCCCCTGTGTAAGTGACCACCCAGAGGTTGTTGCCAGGCCTAGGGTTGCAAACCTCCAGTTGGGACCTTGAGATCTCCCAGAATTACAACTGAATTCCAGATGTCAGTGATCTGTCCCCCTGGAAAAAATGACTGCTTTGGAGGGTCCTCCCTCAAAGGGCAAAATAGGCCTGGAAATGGCCCTTCCCCTTCTGCCTGCCTTTTATTGAGAGAACCAAGCTTGGAATACTGTTGTTACCTAGTAACAGCCACTGAGGGAATTTGTTACTTAAAACTACAGGCATTCCTGTTACCATTTTTGGTTTAAAAAAAATGTCCCAGTGTATTTTCTTTTAGATTTCAAGTTTTTCTGCAGACTTGGGGCCCTTCTCAGGTTTGTAGAAAGATCTATCTTGCCAGCTCAGTTGGGGGGAGCACAAGGACTGCACTGCCTCCCACCTGACTTCCTTGTTGCTGGCTCAATGGGGGGCTCCCCTGCCCCCCATCCAATTCCCTCCTTGACAGCTTGGTTGGGGGGGCATGAGGACTGCAGCACCTCCCCACCCAGCTCCCGTATTGCTAGTTCAATGGGGCCCCCAGCAAGGACTCTCCTGCCCTCCTGCCCAACTCCCTCCTTGCTGGCTTTGTTGGGAGGGCAGCAGCGAGGGCTTCCCCCACACACACCATTGCCACTGGCAAGCTCCACTGAGGCTTCCCCCATTACTGATGCTGGCGGTGAACACTACTTGGCTACCAACATCTGCTGCCAGGCCCATCAAGGTTTCCCCCCTCCCAGTGCTGGCAAGCCCCACACATCTTCTGGCCTCCGCTGAAGGTTCCTGCATCTGCCTGACCTAAGAGGCGGAGGTAGGTTTGTTTGCATTTGCGCTTGTCGTGCTGCGGTTGCGCAGACAACACTTTATTTGATTTGGGGGTAATTTAAACTCCCTAATGCATTTTCGTAACATTTTCTGCAAACTCAGGGGGTCCCCCAAGATTGTAGGAAAATCTGTTTTAGATATTCACAGACAGGGGCACAATTGAAATATATTGATGTGATTTTTTTCAGGATTTCCATATAAATAATAATAATGATGATTTTTTTTTTTTACTTAAAAAATGATAACTAATCTGCACTCTTGCAGCTAAGTATCTCAAAGGCTTAGAACACTCCTTTGGGGAAACTATGGGATATGGAGAAATTGCTTTATTCACCCAAGAAAACCAGCCATCTCTAGGGTGGAGTAGAGCAGCTGTTTAGCAAGGCACAACAGTAATTGTTTAGGACAAGGAGAGTGCTTTAACCCCTGAAACTGCAACAGGAATTCAAGGATAGAAAACATAATCACTTCAGCTAATTTTCTAGCCAGAACACAGGGACTATTCATATGCTAACATGTTTAACCAATGGGATTTCTAACAGCCCCAACGGGTCAATGTTTAGGGATAACACCAATCACCACGATGCCTTTTAAGCTTCACACTTCCTACCCTTCCCTGCTTAGAGATGTCTGCTGCTAATTGCAGCAATGGGGGGGGTGTGTGTTGCAGTTTTGATCTTTCAGTTTTGAGAATCCAAATCCTTCCATACAAATGTATGAGAGCCATAAAGTAAAATATAACCATTGATAAATATTGTGAATGAGACTTTTAAAAGCGTTACAAAAATACTTTAACAGTTTAAGAGGTAAGACTAATTGGGTTGGAGACAGTGGACTTCTCTCCACTAAGTGAGGACTCGTCTTCCACTTGAGGAAGCTTTCTTCGGACAAAGGAAGGCTCCTTACACTCCAGCAAGGCTGTCCACTTAAGGGAAAGAAATTTTTCATCCAACCCATTTTGTTCATCTGCTTTTTTATTCATTTACCTTTCCCATTCTATTTCTAAATCAGCACAACTCACAGAATCAGTATAAATTCTAACCCTTTTAACATCTAACCATTAATGCTCATAGAATTAAATACCCATTAAAACATGCACACCGTAGACAAATAAATAAATAATTGATTTCATGCCTTCTTCACTTTCATAATTAAAACCAGTTTAAAACAAAATTTCTTACAGAGCACCTGAAATATACTCACATTCAGCTTTTTATATTATCCGTTCCCCTATTAATTCTAGAAACATCTCTACATCAGGCAAATTTAATATGTGGTCTAGATAAAAAGAGTGCTTATATGCCTCTATGGGGATTAACGCATGGGCAGAATGTTCCTGGTTCGCTCCTCTGTTATCTCACAATATTTTAATCCCACAATATTTAAGTCTGGATAATGAAACGCATGACGTCAGCCTATCCCACATTAAGTCTGAAACAAGTAGCTGCTGGAGGCTCCCCGTGCGTTTGAACCAACCATATAATGTGGGATAGTTCGCAGTGCGGGATAGCAGGGGAGTGACATCGCCCAAGGATTGGCTGAGGGGTTATCCAATCAAAGGGCGATTCTCCCCTTTTTTTTCTTGGAACACCAGCGTTCCGGTATACCATCGTCTCAACCTGTTAAGCATTGATCTTCTCAGGCATAAAATGGCTTTTTGGAGTGGGGCAGTGGAATGCATACTAGAGTGAGGGAGGTGCGTTGGTGCTACTGAAAAAAAGATGTGGGTATTTTTTTTGCTGAGATGTTAGAAAACCGGCAATCTGGTGAAGCTAGCATACCTCAGAAGTTTACAGGCATTGCAAACGAACTCACTAGTAGAAGCTGGTGTGGATGACAGGATGGATTGTGCTAGTCCCATGGGCTGTCATTCCAGTCCCAGAGCTCTGGGTTTAGAGATCTTACTGGAAAATCCATTCCACATTTTCTTTGCAACTCTGCTTGTGCTGTAATGTATTTCAATGGAGCTCATGCAAGGCAATTGGCAATCCAGGCTCCTTCAATAGGCTATGCATCCTCTCCCATTGTTTCTAATCGGCTAGCCTGTCATTCATTTTAGTGCATCCCGACTTCACCTCTTTGCTTCCACTCACACCCGGAAACTAGCTGCGATGATCCCGAGGTGGCCAGCCCAGAGGAGAGGGGAAGGAAAGCCTTGTACATTTTTCAGCATGCTGCTTCAGAGGCTCGCAACAGCACAGCGGATGGGAACGTGTTGATCAGATTGACGGACCACGTTTTGCTTCCACCCAAAGCTGGAAAGTTGTGCCTTTTCCTTCCGAGTGTAAATAAAGCTGTGTTGTGAGGGCGAGGCAACAAAACTGGCTGGGCTTATTCAAAACAGGACAAAATGGGCATTTTAATTAAAAAGACGGGACGGCCAGGAAATGTGACAAAAAACGGGTCAGCCTATACAAAAGGAAGGTAGGACAGGACTGTGCTTCAGCTGCCATTTGCCTTGGGGTGGGGGCTCAGTCCCCCCTCGCAAGTTCGGGGGGGGGGTCGAGGGCTTGAGCCCCTCCAAAGTTTACGCCAGTAAGGGGCGTGTCCTTGAACGAAAGGAGGTGAGTAGCGGGCTAGTCATGTGATTACACGCACGCCGGCGTTCCAGTAATGTAGCGAAATTTTAAAAAAGTAGCGGTTTAGCACTGAAAAGATCGCTAGAAAACAGGGATTGCTTAACCCGGGTTTTTTTGCCTTAATTCGCTACTAAGGTGGGTCCGATGCGCAGCACTTGGACGGTCGTGCGTGTGGACCACGGAGATTCGCTACTATTAAGGCACAAAAGCGAGACAAATTGGCTGTGCGTTAAACCCCTATAAGTGGTATTCTTTCCTAATTAAGTTTTTAAATTTCATTATACTGTATTGCTCTGATGCTTAAAGTAAGATGTGGTCTGCTATAGTTTTTTGCAAGCCTCTCCTTATACTATAAGAAGAAGAATGTATTTCAGAATGCTTCATACTGGGCAAGTGCCACCATCTTTTGGCAGGAATGCTGAAAAAGTAACCAAGATGGCACCTATGAACAAAATGGTCCAGCAGCTAATAACATTGCATTACTGAGTGTTTCCATTCCAAAATAACAACAGATATTTCTGATTATGGCTAATAATTATTGCAGGATAGAAAATAGTAACAACAAGTGGGAGACCCACAAGGTCTTTCAGGGGGCATCTCATTTTCCCCTCCCCCATTATTTCCTCTTTCCCTTCCCTGGCAGTCCCAAGAGCCTCTCCGTTTTTTCTTCTTCCTTCTCTTCATCACCAGCCAACCTAACTTTATCTACCTTCATGTTTTCAACTTTCTCTCCATCCCCCCCTCCCGACAGCCTCTAACAAGGAAAATTCTAGCTCAGTTGCATGGGGGGAACCTGGAAAGACTTGCACTTTTCCCTGTATCCCCTCCAGACACTATTTCCTCCTTCCCTCCTTTTGGTAACTCCCATACCCACACTTTTCCCTGTTTCCGTCTCACAATCAAAACTAACAACTAATGGATTTATCATTCCCCCCCATTTTTAGCTATATTTATTATTTATTTACTTCATTTATATGCTACTTTTCTCCTCAATGGGGACCCAAAGCAGTTAACACCATTCTCCTGTCTTCCATTTTATCATCACAACAACCCTATGTGTTAGGTTAGACTGACAGTGTGTTATTAGCCCATAGTCACCCAGTGAACTTTCACAGCAGAGTGGGGATTCAAACCTGGGTCTCCCAGATTCGAGTCAGAAACCCTAACTATTATACCACACTGGGTTTCATGGGATGGCTGCTGTTGAACAGTAGCAAGCATCCTGGTCTGGGTGAGTCATGCAAATTTTGTGGTAGCAAGTCACTTGTTGGCTGCTGCCAGTCCTGGGCCCAATGAGTCTTCCCTCAAAGATAGAGTTGCCAGGTACCTCTTCACCACCGGTGTGAGGTTTTGGGGGCAGAGCCTGAGGAGGATGGTACCATTTCCTCATACAGTGAAGCTCTACGTTCTTTGAAGAATATTCAGCAGAATATACTGGAGCTACAGGAAGGAATATTCCCTGGGCAGTAAAATAGTCTCTGGCTTGAGCAAATCCACCCAGCCTGGTGAATAACCCCTTTTCCCTGTATGGATTTTCCTTGATCCCAGGTTCCAACAGCCTAGCACCTATATGGACAGAGAAAATTGCAATCAAACATATTTTGAGAGTTGTTATGCCATTAAAGGTCTATGATAATGATGATGATGATGTCATATTTTGAGAGCAGTTGACATTACTGTTGAGCTATAGTCACACAATAAAATACCATTAGTCCTAGCAATGGGTAACGTTTTGAAATGCAGAAAACTATTTAAAACCTGTAGTCTCAGCCACTAGGGCTGTTGAATTAAAAAAAAATCGGTATAGTTCGGATTCTGCTGAATTCGGCCTGTTTAGATTCGGGATATGCTGAAGTCCGAACTCCCCTGCTTCGGGTTCGTGCAATTCGGCGGGAATTCAAAGTTCGGGAAAAAAATCCGGCCGAATAAAGCCATTAAAAACACAACCGCGCCTTTCGCGGCTCTGGGGGGGCATTTTTGGGGGTAGAGGTCCCAAACTTTCAGCAGAGCTTCAAAGGACGTTTCTTGAAAGACCCCCCCCCCCAAGTTTTGTAAAGATTGGGTCAGGGGGGGCTGAGATATGGGCCCTGAAAGGGGTCCCCCCACCCTTAATGTGCATGTCTGAGCAGAGCTTGCCGCCCACGCACAAAGCTCCCAGCCCCGACAAACAGCTGAGAAGTTTGCAAAGCATTGCAACACGACTGCAGAACAACACAACCTTGTAAGCAACACCTTTGCAACTGTGCAAACCAACATCTGACACCTGGGAGTTTGCAAACCATGGAAAGGGACAGAGGCAGCTAGCTATGCATAATGAGCAGGAGGGGTGGAATTTTCCCTTTTGCATGGGACTCCAAATGCATTCTTTAAGTCACCATTTGAAAACCAGTTTTGAGCAAGCATCCAAATAGACCTAACCGCTCTTATGAATGAGGGAAAACCTGAAGACACACAACTGAAACCCCCCCTCAAACCAGGGAGAGAGAGACTCGAGGGGGAACACACCCCCAGGCAGAACCGGCAAAAGCCCCCTTTGGCTCCCCCCCCACAGAAACTGCTCCCTCCCCCCACACACACAGACTCTGCTTTCCCCCCCCACACACACACACAGGAGAAAAATTATAGATTAAAGCCCCCAAAGGGGTCTTACTGTGGCTGTCTTCTGTTCCATCAGGAGGGGCTGGGGAGGACTTGTAATCCAAGACGATTCCAATTAGGCACGGGACGTTTTGCTCTGGAGATGCACACAGGATCAGCTGATCCATTCATCCCAATAGGGGAAAGGGGAAAGGGGAAAGCCCATATCTCGGAACCCCCTGACCCAATATTTACAAAACTTGGGTGGTCTCTTAAGAAGGCTTGTCTGAAGCTCCGCTCAAAGTTTGGGATCTGCACCCCCAAAAATGTGCCCCCTGCAGCCATGGAAAGAGAAAAGGGGGGAGCCGATATTTCTGCCCCCACTGAACCCATCTTTACAAAACTTGGGTGGTATCTTAAGAAGGATTTTCTGAAGCTATGCTGAAAGTTTGGGGGCTGTATCCCCAAAAAAGCGCCCCCTGCAGCCACAGAAATGGAAAAGGGGGGAGGGAAAAGGGGTGGAGCCCATATCTCGAGACCCCCTGACCCAATGTTTACAAAACTTGGGGGTATCTTAAGAAGGCTCATCTGAAGCTCCACTGAAAGTTTGGGGTCTGTACCCCCCAAAATGCACCCCCTGAAGCCATGGAAAGAAAAAAAGGGGGAGCCCATATCTCGGGACCCCCTGACCCAATGTTTACAAAACTTGGGTGGTCTCTTAAGAAGGCTTGTCTGAATTTCTGCTGAAAGTTTGGGGTCTGTACCCCAAAAAATACGCCCCCTGCAGCCACAGAAAGGAGCGAATGTGCACAAGCACCCACACACACACACGAGGATTTCCCTCTCTCTCTCTCTCTCCCCGACCGGGCCGCACATCAGCTGATTCCTCCAGTACTCAATCCTGACTGATTGGCCAGAAGAAGACCCAGCTTGGCCATCGATTGGCCGGGGAAGGAGAATGGTGCTTACTGACGGTTATGCTGCTTACTGCCGCCCCGAATTGGCCGGATTTATTCGTGAACTCCCGAACTCGCTGAATTCGGCTCCCCGGTTGCCCGCCATTTTTGAGTTCGGTTCGTCCCGAACTAAAAACCACCGAATCAGGGGAAATTCGGCTGTTTTTCAGTTCGGGCCGAACCGAATCAACAGCCCTATCAGCCACAACCCATCAATAGTGTTGGGCTCATCATATTTTCAGTCTCAGCCTACATGCCAATTTTATCTGCAATTATGTGGGTAAGTAAGACTATTCTACTTTCCAGAGCTGTTGCAAAGATCAATAAGATAGTTGTAAGGCCACACCCCCTCAACGTCCTCCTCTCATCCTCCACATTCCCAGATGCACACTCCTAGAACACTTCCTTGGCCACAGAATGGGTTGCAGAGGAGGATGAAGAACCTTCTCCTTCCCTAGCTACGAAGTTCCCCATTCTGCATGAACCTCTCAGCCCTTTAAAGGGTTGGCCGCCTCTTCCCTATCCTGGCTCTGCATTTGTCTCTGCCAATCCTCTCCTTGTGACTTCCCATAGGATAGCTCACCCATCATGTCTGCCCCGGCTCTTACCATGCTTGCCCAGGTCTTTGCCAATGGACTCCACTTCCTGCCCCATCCCCTGCTGCGCATTTCTCGGTTCCCCCTCTCACCTTCACCCTATGTACTCCCATTTCCTTGTGAGAAGGAAGTCATTGGTTCTTGTAGGTTATCCGGGCTGTGTGACCATGGTCTTGGTATTTCCTTTCCTGATGTTTCGCCAGCAGCTGCGGCAGGCATCTTCAGAGGAGTAACACTGAAGGACAGTGTCTCTCTTCAGTGTTACTCCTCTGAAGATGCCTGCCACAGCTGCTGGCGAAATGTCAGGAAAGAAAATACCAAGACCACGGTCACACAGCCCCGATAACCTACAAGAACCAATGAACTCTGACTGTGAAAGCCTTCGACAATATTAAGGAAGTCATTGTTTCCCAGGTGGCTCAAGTCTTTCCTCTGATGCCTGACTGCCATCCTTTGTTCCCTCCAGGGCCTGCTGGCTGGGTCCTAGCTGCTGAGGCCTTGGCTGGAGGGGAGCAGGTCCAGTGTTTGGTGGGCTGATGCTTCGTGGTCACGCTGTGATCTGACATAGTGGAGGGCTGGTGCAGTTACCCACCTCCAGCCTGACAGGCAGCCGCTCCACAGTGGAGCATGCCCTGCCAGAATCTCCTGTTTCTTGGACTCAGCTGTGATGTTGGGTGAGTGGGTGCAGGTCAGGCAAGTCCAGGATGCCTGGGTCTGTGGGCATCTCTGGACAATAGTACAACGTACTTTAAGCTCACAAAATGTGCTATATAAATGATGTGGTTTATTTCAGCTAGAGCTACTGCAGTTGTTTAATTAATTTTGAAAGGGCACTGAATTTTTGGTCCAAACTACCTTGATCTCCTTCAAAATGTTGGAGCACAGGATATACAATTCATCTGTTACAAAGAAATACATACTGTATTGTAAGTAGATGGGGAAGAATGGTCTTGATCTCTCAGAACAGTAATTTCCTCAGAAATTTGCTGAAGAAAATAGAGAAGAAGGTAACAAAGGGATCCATGGTATGGATCGGCATGTGTATGGAGTGAAACTACAATAGAGAAAGGAAATGGGAAAGCTGGAAAGGGATGTGGTAGTGGTTTAGAGTTTAATGAAAGTGGGGTGAATAGGAGATATAATTAAATTTGGCCTTATTATATGAAACCAGGAGAGAATGTCTAAAGATAGCAATCAGTAAGCTTGGAACAAATAAAAGAAAGACCCTTTATATCAGCACTCCCTAGTGTGGTGCCTGTGGATGCCATGGTCCTTACCACCACCTTGCCACCACCATCCTTGGTGCCCACCAAGTGTTTTTAGAAAGTGGGGCAAGGGTGGGGCAAGGCGGTGTTTTGCCCAGTAAGGCTTCTGATTGGCCATTGGAGATCTGATTGGGTGAGCAGATTTTTAAAAAGGTCCTTCAGATGCAGCTGCCAATGCACCATAAGGAGCTTCACTACATGAAAGAAAGTGATTTGTAGTTTATGCAAGAAAATGTTTTAAACAATATGTTCATTTTCAAAGACATCCTGTTAAACAGAGCTTCTGCCTGTAATGCTGAAGAGTTACTGTTAGAGTTATGTCTGATCTCACTCTGACATTTTGGCTGCCAAGTGTTGTTGGGTTCACCTCCTCCAGCAGCCATTTTATAGTTGTGCCCACCACCTGTGTCAGAATTCTAAAGGTGCCTTCAGGATCAAAAAGGTTTGGAATCTGCTTTACATACTGTTAGGGTTGCCAACCTCCAGGTACTAGCTGGAGATCTCCTGCTATTGCAACTGATCTCCAGCCAAAAGAGTTGAGTTCACCTGGAGAAAATGGCTGCTTTGGCAATTGAACTCTATGGCATTGAAATCCCTTCCCTCCCCAAACCCTGCCTTCATCAGGCTCTGCCCCCAAAACTTCCTACCGGTGGCACAGAGGGACCTGGCAACACTACATGATACAATGTCATCAAAATCATCACTGGAACTGCATTCAGAATCATGTCAGACAAATACTGGGAATAGAGGTACATTAAGAGCTTTCAGAGAAGACAGCCAAAGGATACAACTTTATTCTTAAACCAACTACTTCTTCTGCTTCTTGATCTCTTCCTGAGAAACTTAAGCCACTGAACATAGTCAGAGACATGATACTGGATTAAAACAATGTCTGGTCGTCCAACTTGTGTTGATTTGTTTCTTCCCTGAAGGAAATGACATTGCACCAGATTGCACCGGAAGTGACAAGGACTGGTCCTCACTTTTGGCTGGCCTGCTTACACCCACCAAACAGCTGAGTGTCGGCGGGCAGAGGCAGGAAGCACCAAGAGATTGCCCGTCATTAGAGGGTACCTGGGAACCCTAGACACAAGGCTTGCAGCTAGTGGACTGGTGGATCCAGCAAGGCAGTCCTCACAAGCCTCAAGCTGGGAAGTAAATGGTCCCCGCTGAACTGCTGGCAGGTGCTGGAGCTCCAGATGCTGTACTGTGCTCTGGCCAGGTTCCTGCAAGGAAGAACTATTCACAGAGCAGTTGTGCACAGCCAGCCTGCTGCTTCATTTTCTTTGTGCCATCTCTGCCCTGGCCTTCTGCCACTGCCATTCCGGCAGGGTTGGAGTGGGTTCTGGGGGGCTATGGGCCTAGGTTCATGTTTTGCCCAGTGGAGGTCTGATGACTATTTCAGGAGATAGTTGTGAGGCCTCCTTCACAGGCTCAGGCAGGAGGGCCTCTGGTGCTACTAGACCATTGTCAGCAGGCACCTCGGTGGGGCTGAGGCCTCCTTGATCCTCCAGTCCTCCTCAACCACCAGGGGCCTGATAAGATGTCACTCATCACTTGGATGTTCCTGTGTGGAAAAGACAATCCAATTATGAATAACTGCTATAGCAATATCAAAAGACCACCTAAGTCCCCTTATCATTGCCCAAGTTTCATTGCTCTGTGTGTGTGTGTGTGTGTGTGTGTGTGTGTGTGTGTGTGTGTGTGTGTGTGAGAGAGAGAGAGAGAGAGAGAGAGAGAGAGAGAGAGAGAGAGAGAGAGAGAGATTTGTCTTTCTGTGTGCTCATGAAAGAGTGACAGCGGGTAATTGTGTGTGTCTGTTTCTTTTATGCACAGATTTGTGTATGAAATATGTGTGTGTGTGATAAGGGACTATCAATGTGAATCTGCTATAAAAGTTTTTTTTTGCTTTATTTTGTTTTGTTTTATTTAGAACATTTGAGAAATAAATGCTTGAATTTGGAGAAAAATAAAGTGGGATGATTTAGTTTCAAATTAGGTCACTGGAGAAGATAACTGTCAAAGGAGGTTAGACAGATTTATGGAACAGAGGTCCATCAATGGCTATTAACCATGATGATGAAAGGGAACCTTCCATAGTCAGTAAACCGCTGAACCATAGCCAGTAAACCTCTGAATACCAGTGCTAGGAGGCTAGGTTTGCCAGTCCTGCTGATTGTCACAGGGGGAGAAAGGGAGTGGATTGTATCCAAAGCCAGAAATAAAATTACTTCAGGGTTATGCACTAGAAATCCACCATATCTCTATGGTAAAGACCATAGTGATTTGGGAAGAGATGCCTAGAATATCACCCATCATTCTCAGGCTCAGATACAGCCCTGCTCCCCACTTTGTCCCATCACAACCATCAGTATCAGTAGGCAAGTGAGTGGATTAGTTGGCAAATGCCACTGGGGTGCTCAGATGGCAACCCTATAGGTAGTGCTGCCAGGTCTTCTGCTCTGGTGAGATACTTCTCACTCAGACTTCTTTGTATGCTACTGCTCAGAGTGGTGGCAGGAGGGGGGAGCGATGGCAGCATCGCTGTGTAACTCCTAGGGAAAATAAACCAGAAAAGAAGCGGGGTAGCTCTAGGGCTTGCTGGAAGGGCTATGGTTTTACTGTATGGTTTCTGGAGATTCCTAGAGCTACCCTACATTTTTCTGGGTTTCCTTGGGAAATGATGCAGCAACATGGTTGACATCACACTCCCCACGTCCCTGCTCCCAACCCTCATTGGCCTCTATAGCCTGTTTGTTGGCCATCCAAGACAATGTGTGACTAGATGAAATCGTGGTTACCATGATCAGCACCTGCCAATTAGTTTCTGGGTTTGCAATGATGGAGACCTGGCAATACTAACATCTCTCCCCCCCCCCCCAAGTCCTTATGTCCCATCACCATAGAATACCTTGGATCTTCCAAAAACAGACTGAAAGAAAAACAGGTCACTGGCTGGAAACTTAGCTAGGTCAGTACAGTTCTTAGACTTTATGGATTATAATTAACCTGAGTAAAATTCAACCTGGCCATTGATCCTATTTCTAATTCCAATGACCAGTATCACTGCCTTCCACATCTGATGCCATTCACTCTTTTTTCTGTGACAGCACAAAAGGTCAGCCAATTATGACAGTGAAGCATAAAGAAACCTATATTTACTGGCATAGACAGATTAAATTGAATGTGCCCGTACGAAGAATACCTAGGAAACAGGAAAGGTTTGTATCTCTGTGTGTGAATGTATAATAAAAGAATGCAGTATATATTTCAGAAGACACTAAATAATACAAAAGCTATGATGAAAATTATGTGTGTCTATCATGCAAGTTGGAAATATGAAGTTTTTGGTTCTACTGCAAACTGTACATGATAAATTATTGCATACATTTATATAATTGGGACTGAAAGAGCTGCTTAAGAGTCTAGGAAATCACACAAACCCAGTGCTATTTTTCCTTTTTTTTCTTGAACACTTGCTTCCTGTTCTGTAGAATAACATGTTGAAAGTCCCTTCAGTTTCCAAACTGGTTTGCTGTTCAAAGAACACAAATTTGTCAACCACCTTGGGCTTCTGGAACTAGTTTCATGGTTCTTTCCATCCTGCTCCACACATAAATTCAGACCAGAGGAGTAGCTGCTTGAACCTCCTCCCCAGAAAGAAGTTTGAGATCTGCTGTGGGGGAAATTAGTGAATTTTTCCCCTGGCTCCTACATCTGGGCAGTATTGCTCAAGTAATTGTCTGTTGCCTGATGGGTATTGGGAATTTAAAGATGGAACTCAGTGCTGAATAACCTTTATGTGGGACAGTTTCCATTGTCTTGAATATATTAGAAACAGTGGGGGTGGGGAAGTCTTGGTATTTATTTTGTTTATTATTCATTTAGAAAAAATGGTGCCTCTCCAGTGAACCAGCCTGACAGTGCATTCCTAACAGGAATGCCTGCACCAGTCATAGGAGGCAGCGCAGCTGCTCTGCCTCCAAAGGAGGTCCACCCCCCGAAACCTCCCTGCGGCGTGAAAAATCCTAAAAGGTGGCGTATCTCTCGAAAATAAAAAAGGGGTGTTCCTGGCCCAAAAGGGCTTTGGAGGTCGCCTAAATGTGGCTCCTCCCCCAGTCTGGCGCCAGAACGCCCTGGGAATGCCTCCTGGGATGCTGGAACACCCCAGGAACGCCTCCCAGGATGCCAGCACGGGCTTTGGCAGTGGTGGGATGCTGGTGGAAGGCCCCGTTGGGGTCCCAGGGTAGTGCTACCACAGCAGCGACCAGTGTCCGGGCCTTCCCGCTGGTGTTTAAGCCACTAACGCTGGCGTAAGTTGCCCGGACACCAGCGCAGGGGGGCCAAACGCCACCAAAGCACCTTCCTGGCCTCCTAATGGCTTTCACCCTTAGAGCTCAGGAATGTGCTGTAAGACGGCTTTCAAAATAATAAAAACACAACACATTAAAGTTATTAATTAGAACTCACCATTAAAAAAAACCCATCCAGAGCACAAAAACATAAATCACTGAGCAGCTTAAAATCAATTTAACGGTTTTCAGGCTTAAAGCAGACTGTAGAAATAGTGTTAAATGATCAACCCTTTAATTAAAAGCCTGGGAAAATGGAAACATTTGGACTGGCTCTTAAAAGAAAGTAGCATAGGTGCGGGGCTAGGGTTGCCATATCCCTCTTCTCCACCGGCAGGAGGTTTTTGGGGCAGAGGCTGAGGAGGGCGGGGTTTGGGGAGGAGGGTGGGGTTTCAATGGCATAGGGGCCAATTGCCAAAGTATCCATTTTCTCCAGGTGAACTGATCTCTGTTGGCGGAGATCAGTTGTAATAGCAGGAGTTCTCCAGCTAGCACCTGGAGGTTGGGAGAAAATAAGTACCAAAAACAACTCGTAGAATGCAAACACAATTTAGTGCAAGTGAAAAAAAGTGCGAAAGTGAAACAAAACAACAGACATCACTATACAAACAATGAGAATAGTAAATACGTTGCTCCCAAGGAGTCTTCAATAACGCCTTCTTAAATGTATTTTATAAGTCCCAAAGGCTTCATACGTGGAAATTCATGAAGAAGATGGTGGGAGTGATCAAGTCAGGTTGAAACGCAGTCCGGATTAACTTAACGTTTTCACCGCCGCGTCGGCGGCTTCGTCAGCACACCATTCAATTATTGGGAGACCAAGCTCCTACATAAATATAATAAATACTATAAATACTCTTAAAATGTAGTTGCTGTTGCAAGTTGAAAGCATATATGATACAGTTAAAATTCAACTAAGTCTGCCTGACATACCTTGGTGCAGAATTCTCAAAATCTCAACAAAATTCAAGACAGTTCAAAGGTGCTTGTAAAGCTGCTCCGTTCAAAGTCGGATACTAACCTCCAGCACCTGGAGGTTGGCAACCCTAAGCAAGGCAAACCTCAAGGGGAAGGTCATTCCGTAGGCAGGGAGCCACTTCTGAAAGAGGAAGCCTTTATGGAGTGCAGGGCTTGGAGGCAGACCATAAGTGGAAAACTGAACAATATGGGAGGAGGCAGTCCTTTAAGGAATGTGGCCCCAAGCCATTTAGTGCTTTAAAGGTAAGAAGCAGCACTTTGAATTGTGCCTAATGGACAGCCAGTGCAGACCTTTCAGCATAGGAGTGATAATGATCCCAGTAACCTGCCCCCTCCCCTCAAATAACCTGGCTGCCACGTTTTGGACAAGCTGAAGTTTCTGGACCATGAAGTTCCCAGATGCTTTTGTTTTATGTACCAGTTTTCACATTTAAAGACACAGCTCTATAAGCCATAGTAATATACTATGAAAATAACAAGCAAGATACCCACATGGAGGTGTGGAGTTGTTTCTCCCCTTCTTTTTGGCCTTTTCCACTACTGGGATTCTGATGCTGGTAGGGTGGGTCTATTTTTAAGTGGTGATGAATGCTAAACCTTGCCCTTGCATGTGATCCAGGTGCCACTTTGTTGATGCAGAACAACTCGCCATACTGCTTGTGACCAAATCTTCAAAGTGACAAACAGAGAGGTTCAACTCAAGAAAAAACAAACAGGCATATTGAAGAATGCATTTTTTTTAAATGATCAATAGTGTTTTTTGCAAAGCTGTTGGCATCCCTAATTTGTTCTGTATTCAGAAGCTAAACAAACCTTCATTCACATCAATTACTTTCCCAAGGTTAATGAACAGGATGTGCTTGGCTCAGAATTTGATTATTTATGTTTCAAAGACACACCCCAACCATTGATAACTGACACTGCTTACATTCAGGTCTCTGGTTTTTACATGGTTTAGGATGTGGCTTGAACTAGGGCGGTTGATTCTGTAAAAAACAAACCAAAAAAATACCAACTAAAAGCCAATTCGGTAAATTTCTGGTTTGGGTATACCAAATCAGCAAAATCTGGGAGGTTGGCAAAGCCAAATTTGCCATTCCCGAATATCCGGCTTTCTGTGGCTCCTGCGGAGGCATTTTTGCAGGTAGAGGTCCCAAATTTTCAGGGTAGCTAGAAGGGACTCTCCTTGCAAGAACCCCCAGTTTGGTAAAGATTGGGTCTGGGGGTCCAAAGCTATGGGGTCTGGAAGGGGTCGCCCCCATCCTCCTCCACTGCAATGCATTGGGAAAGTGGCTGTGTTCAGCCTCTTTAATGTGACCTTAGCAAGGTATCTCAATAGGGAAACTGGGCTTTAAACAGTGAGAAAGTTCACCCTGCACCTCCATAGAGACAAAGTGTATCACACAGTATCTCTATAGAGGCATCAGGTGAACTTTCCCACCCACCATTTAAAGCCCGGCTTCCCCATTGAGATACATTAGATCAGATTAAAGAGTCACACAGCCACTTTGCCAATGCATTTCCAAGGAGGAGAATGGGGGCGACCCCTTCCAGACCCCATAACTTCGGACCCCCGGACCCAATCTTTACCAAACTTGGGAGTTCGTGAATGGTGAGTGCCTTCAAGCTACCCTGAAAATGTGGGACTTTTACCTGCAAAAATGCCCCCCCCAGAGCCACGGAAAGCCGCAAATGTGTTTAAATGGCTTTAAATTACCGAATTATTCAGGAAAGGGCTGTCGATTCGGTTCGACCTGAACCAAAAAACAGCCGAATTTCTCACAATTTGACGGTTTTTCGGTTCGGATTGAACCAAACTCAAAAAAGGGGGGAAATGGGGAGCCGAATTCGGCAAGTTCGGGTTGTTCCAGAATAAATTCGGTGAACTCGGGCCCTTTAAACAAATCTGCTCCTTCCAGCTGGAAGGCGCAGATCTGTTCCCCCCACCCGCACGCCTTCAGGGAGCTTCCCTGAAGGCACGAGGGGGGGCCTTTAAATAGATCTGTGCCTCCCGGCTGGGAGGCGCAGATCTCCCCCCTGCCCACCTTCAGGGAGCTTCCCTGAAGGCACGCGGGGGGTCTTTAAACAGATCTGTGCTTCCGGGCCGGGAGACACAGATCGTTTAAAGACCCCCCAAGTGCCTTCAGGGGGCTTCCCTGAAGTCCCGGGAAGAGGGGCGGGGGGTTCTTTAAACCCCTCTGCGCTGCCTGTGCAGACAGCGCAGAGGGGCTTGACAACCCACCGCCCCTCTTCCCGGGAGTCCCGGGAAGAGGGGCCGGGGGTCTTTAAACCCCTCTGCACTGTCTGTGCAGGCAGCGCAGAGGGGCTTGACAACCCACCGTCCCTCTTACCGGGAGTCCTGGGAAGAGGGGCTGGGGGGGGTCTTTAAACCCCTCTCCCCCCGCGCCTTCACGGGCTTCCCTAAAGGCGCACGGGGGGGCCTTTAAATAGATATGTGCCTCCCGGCCGGGAGGCGCAGATCTATTTCACGCCCCCCATGCCCCCTTCAGATCTATTTAAAGCCTCCCCCGCGCGCCTTCAGGTGAGTCCCCTGAAAGTGGTTGGGGGCGTGGAATAGGGAAGCCCATGAAGGCGCGGGGGGGGCAGAGGGGTTTAAAGACTCCCTTCCCCTCTTCCCGGGACTCCTGGGAAGAGGGGGGATGGGTTGTCAAGCCCCTCTGCACTGTCTGCGCAGGCAGGGCAGAGGGGTTTAAAGACCCCCACCCTTCTTCCCGGGAGTCCCAGGAAGAGGGGGGATGGGTTGTCAGGCCCCTCTGTGCTGTCTACGCAGGCAGGGCAGAGGGGTTTAAAGTGCCCCCGCCCCTCTTCCCAGGACTCCCGGGAAGAGGGGCAGTGGGTTGTCAAGCCCCTCTGCGCTGTCTGGCAGGCAGGGCAGAGGGGTTTAAAGACCCCCCGCCCCTCTTCCTGGGACTTCAGGGAAGCCCCCTGAAGGCGCATGGGGGGTCTTTAAACAGATCTGTGTCTCCCAGCCGGGAGGCACAGATCTGTTTAAAGACCCCCCCGCACGCCTTCAGGGAAGCTCCCTGAAGGCGGGCAGGGGGGAGATCTGTGCCTTCCGGCCAGGAGGCACATATCTATTTAAAGGGCCCCCCACGCGCCTTCAGTGAAGCCACCTGAAGGCACACGGTGGGGGCCGAATTTTCCCCTGAACTCCGTATCTCAACCGAATTTCGGGGATCCGAAGCAGGGGAGTTCTGACTTCGGCACGGCCCGAATCAAAATGAGCCGAATTTTGCCGAATCTGAATTATACCAAATTTTTTTCAACAGCCCTAATTCAGGAATCCCGAATTTAAACCCGAATTCCTACCTATACCGGTATAAAGGGGATTCGGGATTTCCCAGGGGGGAAAGGCCATTTAAACCTGAATCCGAATTTTACCAAAAAAAATTAAAATTCAAATGTTTTAGCTTGAACTGGGACAAATTAGGTCTTGGATCATTCATGAAACATGTTTCATAACTTGTCTGGAACCCCATGTTTCCTTGTCAAACCTACAATGTTCACTTCTTCTGCTTCCTCCCACCACACTGGGTATTTTACTCTTTGGGGGTAATCTTTAGGTGCTGCTCTTGGGGAACCTACTCACAATTTGTCTCTTGTGGGGGGTAAAAGACATATATAGACAAAAAGTTAGTGTTATTACTGAACTAGTTCACAAGAACATCACTTCATCACAGGACTACTTATGTGTAGGAATTGCAACTCAGCCACTGTAAATAGCACTTCAATATTACCGTACGGTACCTCAACCACATGATTATTTTCAGTTTACAACTCAACTGAGAGCCATCAAATGTTGAGCAATCAGCTGAAAAGAACTCCAAGGAGGTACGGAGAATCATAGAATCATAGAGTTGGATGGGACCACCAGGATCATCTAGTCCAACCCCCTGCCCAATGCAGGAAATTAACAACTACCTCCCCCCCACATCCCCAGTGACCCCAACCCTCCCCCCACCATGCAGGATCCCACAATCAAAGCACTCCCGACAGATGGCCATTTATCCTCTGCTTAAAGACCTCCAAAGACAGGGACTCCACCACCCTCCAAGGCAGTGCATTCCACCATCGAACAGCCCTCACCATCAGGAAGTTCTTCCTAATGTTTAGGTGGAATCGCTTTTCTATTAGTTTAAATCCATTACTCCATGTCCTAGTTTCTGGAGCAACAGAGAACAAGCTAGTTCCCTCATCAACATGACATCCCTTCAAATATTTAAACATGGCTATCA
Organism: Euleptes europaea; assembly: GCF_029931775.1. Lineage (NCBI taxonomy): Eukaryota > Metazoa > Chordata > Lepidosauria > Squamata > Sphaerodactylidae > Euleptes > Euleptes europaea. The sequence goes on from NC_079317.1 coordinate 65,940,330, forward strand.
TGTCTCCCCTCAACCTTCTCTTCTCCAGACTAAACAAACCCAACTCCCTAAGTCTCTCCTCATAGAGCATGGATTCCAGACCTTTGACCATTCTGGTTGCCCTCCTCTGGACACGCTCCAACTTGTCAACATCCTTTTTAAATTGTGGAACCCAAAACTGGACACAGTATTCTAAGTGAGGTCTGACTGATGCAGAATACAGTGGTAGTATTACTTCCCTTGATCTAGACACAATACTCTTATTGATGCAGCCCAGAATTGCATTGGCCTTCTTAGCTGCCATATCACACTGTTGATTCATGTTCAATTTGTGGTTCACTAAGACTCCCAAATCTCTTTCACATGTACTGTTGGCAAGCCAACTCTCTCCCATTCTGTACCTGTGCCTTATGTTGTTTCTGCCTAGGTGAAGTGCCTTACACTTCTCCCTATTGAAATCCATTTTATTGCTTATGGCCCAGCTCTCCAGTCTATCGAGGTCATTCTGAACTCTTACCCTATCCTCCGGGGTATTAACTACCCCTCCTAACTTGGGGTCATCTGCAAATTTGATTAGCATGCTCTCTATCCCATCATCCAAGTCATTTATAAAAATATTAAATAGTACCGGTCCCAGGACAGACCCCTGTGGCACCCCACTGGTCACTCCTCTCCAGGATGAAGTTGTGCCATTAATGAGCACCATTTGGGTTCGGTTGGTCAACCAATTACCAATCCACCTAACAGTAGCAGTGTCCAGCATGTATGAACTAATCACTTATTCTGTCCCTCTGTCTCATGGTGCAAAGAGATGTGACACACGTCATGGATCCATCAGTCGCTAAATGGTAAACTGTGCATCTCCCAAACTGCAAGGTGGATTTGGGTTATGTGGGAAGGAGGAAGTAGATTAAAACCTTCAATTGCTGTTCAGTTTTGCTAATTGAAACTGAGCTCCTTGTCCATGTACTGGTCTTTTTTAAATAAAAGAGGGGGGTTGTCCTTTAAAAGCTCACCATTTTCCCCTTTAAAATTCTGTTGGTGTGGGAACTAATTAGCAAATTGATAGGAAGGGTTGAACACTATCTTCCTCTCCCTTGTAGCCCCAATCCGGATCACAGTTGCCCATGCACTGCTTTCACAGACTGATGGAAATCTATGATCTTTGTTGTATCTGTTTGTGACCTCTGAAAAGATTCCAGAACATCATAGCTGCAGTTAAGAACCATTAGGGGTGCAGTTACAGAGGGCATGATTTCAGTAGTCAGTTTCATATATATTGAAATTGAAGGCGTAACAGAAGAAATCAGCTACTCTTTTGTTGCTGATATTCTGAAAATGCATTCAAATAAATGTTTGGGATTACAAGTATGCATTATACTAAGTTATATATTGCATTCCTTCCACAGTGGAACAGTTTCTAATGTGTAATTACAAACATCACAAACACTTAAAAAAATCTTACACCCATTTCTGATATTAGCAAATGTTTTGATTTGAACCTTTGTCTTCGTCTTTCCCAAATAACCCCATTGCATTACATTTTTAATGCCTTGTTGGCTATTTCTATTTGGGTGTCTGGTACAGTTACGCCAATATTTGAGTAATTGGCTTGAGTATTATTTTAATAATGTGGTTTAAAATTTGAATTTCATAGGAGGGAAGTGGGTGGCTTCCTTATGACAATGCCTTTATTTCCATGTATTTTCCATCACATTTCCATAATTCCTTTATTTCCAGTTTCCATATACAGGTGTATTGCTTGCATAATGAAGTATAGAAAAGTCTGAACTGTGCTGAGTTTTACAATGAGGGTATTGAGAGTGCAAAGATCTTTCTGTCCTTTCCAGCCATTATGCAAATAGAAGTCACAGTCTCATCCCAAAGCTGCTTTAGGTACAAGCAGCAGAATTAATTCCTAGGCTAGTAAGCAAAGGCTAAGGGACAGAAGAGGGGGATGACTTTCACTGTTCGGTAGTTCTGTATTAGCAACTGTGTTGAAGTACTCTGGATACTTTTTCCTACAGGAGAAAATATGCAATGAACTTGTTAAAAAGGGTGAAATGGTCTCAATAGGTAAAGTAAAGGTAGTCCCTTGTGCAAGCACCGGGTCACTCCTGACCCATGGGTTGACGTCACATCCCAACATTTACTAGGCAGACTTTGTTTACGGGGTGTTTGCCAGTGCCTTCCCCAGTCATCTTCCCTTTACCCCCAGCAAGCTGGGTACTCATTTTACCGACCTTGGAAGGATGGAAGGCTGAGTCAACCTTGAGCCGGCTACCTGAAACCGACTTCCGTCGGGATCAAACTCAGGTTGTGAGCAGAGCTTGGACTGCAGTACTGCAGCTTACCACAATGCACCACGGGGCTCCTAATGGTCTCAATGGCAATTATAAACGGCTACTCTGTTGAGTCATACAAGAAGCTGTGAAAGAAGTCCAGAGTTCCAGGACAGGTAGCAAATGAAAAAAATCTTGCCTGGTTTGATAGAAAACCCTCAGATGGTTTTCATAAAGACAGTCTGTCTCTGTGGTTAGGGTATTGCACATGCTTGCTGTTTCAGTAGCTGCTGTCCTAAATCTATTTACAAAGAATTAGCCTAGTAAATGTCATGATATGACATAACCCCATGGGTCAGTAATGGCCTGGTGCCTTTACCTTTTTAAGAAAACATACTTATGTCAAATTTCTCAGCACTGTTCTTTCAACACACAGCTCCATTTTAATGTTTATCATGTCTGATTATTTAATTTGTTTGTTTATATCCATTTTATCCTCACAACAACCCTATAAAGTAGATTAGGCTGAGAGATTGTGATCATATATTGTTTATTTTCACAACAGTATCTCTTCCTTTGTACCATTTTTTCTGTAAAATCTATACATTTTCCAATGTTATTTGTGCATCAGGAAATTATGCTTGTACACCTTATATTTTAATAATGAAGTTGGCTAAATATTTGGATACTTAAATCCAGTGACTGGAACTGTGAACAGGCCAGAGAGATCTTTCTACCAGCCACATCAGTCACCCCATGAAAGCAGGTGTAGTGTAATAATTAGTGTTTCAGACCAGGATCAGGAAAATCTAGTTTTGAATCCCCACTCTGCTGAAGAAGCTCACTGGGTAACTTTGAGCCCATCAACCACTGTCAGCCAAACCTACCTCACAGGGTTGGTGTGAGGATAAAACCAAGCAGAGGAGAATAATGTAATCTGCTTTGAGTCCTCATAGGAAAGGAAGATGGGGTATAAATGAAGTAAATAAATAATAAAAATAGCTGAAGATGGGGGCAAATTAAAAGGTAGATGGGTTAGTGGCCACTAGGCTACCTAGCCTGGTGGAATGCTATGCCTAGTGAAATCAGGGCCCTGCAGGACTTCAACAGTTCCGCAGGGCCTATAAAACTGAGCTTTTCAGCCAGGCATATGGTTAAGGGCAGTGATGGTTTCCATTCTGCTGGCCTTCCTGTCCCTTCCTGTCCCTTCCTTTCCTGATTATGGGTTCTTTTGTTTGATTAAGATCTCCCTTTGGATGGCTACCCAACATTGCTTCTGCTGCTTGTAGTTCAGATCTATTTGTCTGCCCATCTGTTTGTGGCAGGCATAACTCATGAGAAAATAAAGCTAGTGGTTTCCACACTGGCCACCAGCTTCAGAATGATCACTGGAGCTCCAGTGCCAAATAACAAAAAGAATCTGGACATCCTGGCCCAGTCGCCTTGAGAACCTCTCTTTCACAAAACCAAGGTTCTATGTTTACAGCAGACACAATCCACTAGAAAATAAAGTTGGGCACCTGAAAATTCGCCACCAGCATCCGGATGATGATGGGACTTGCAGTGCAAAAAAACTAGGAAATCTGAACATCCTGACCCAAATTAGATTAATCTTGCAATGGAAGCACGATTTACTTACAAGCATCTAGGAAAGTGGAGGCAGCACAGATCGGGAGGGTGAAAATATTCTGTCTATTGCTGAACAAAGAAAGGTTAACTTCCTGACCTATCAGAGCCAGTGTGGTATAGTGCTGAGAGTGTCTGACACTGTCTTGACCCAGGTGACGACCTATGCCATGGAAGGCTCCTGGATGACTCTGGGGCAGTTACACACTCTCAGGCAGACCTATCATACAAGGATAAAACAGAGGATAGAAGAATAATGTAAGCTACTTTGGGTCCAAACTGGGGAGAAAGGCAGCACAGGGAGGGAGGGTGGAAAATGTCCCCTCCATTACAAAACAAAGGGGGTTAAGAACTTCTTTGAGCTATCAGAGCCTGTGTGGTGTAGAATGTTGGACTAATATGGTTGCCAGCTGGCTTGGAAAGGTATGCGTGCGGCCACGAGCAACACAATTCTGTCACTTCCGGTTTACTTCCAAAAGCTCCGCGGCACGACGGGATGATTTACCACTCAAATAGGGATTTGAATGGTAAAATCCTGTTGTACTGCGGTGCTACTGGAAGTGACAGGAATGCATCGCTCACGGCCACATGTGTGTGATCCCCTCCCCAAAAATCTCCCACCGGAGGAGAAGGGGGACCTGACTACCCTATGCTCAACTATCAAGCTCAACTAAAGTTTGCTGTGTGACCTTGGGCCAGTCCCACACTTTCAGCCAGATGTATCTCACATGGTTGTTATGGGGATGGAACGGAGGACAAGAGAACAATGTAAGGGGCTTCGGGCCTGCAGTGCAGAGAAAGGCAGGGTTTAACATTTGCTATAAATCTAATTTTGCCTACAGTTTGCCAAAAAAGGGATGATCACACTTGCGGCTGATTCATACATATTGCTGTCACTCTTTTGGGAGGAGGCAGAACTGCTCATTCAGTATTCAAACCATTATATATTCCAAGTGCACAGAGCGAGGTTGTTTGTGAGCAGGAGTAGACCTCAGTAGTGACATATATTGTACACATAGACACTGCAGAGATGGCTTATAAACATTATGTAAGCAGCATACACAAAACTAATAAATCTACAAAACTAATACCAAAAATGGATGATACGCTGGCCAACATGTACTGACATTACAAAGCTGTCCACATTTGTGTATGTGTGTGTGTGTGCAGAAGTACAACAAAGAACAAAATTTAGCTTTGTGGACTGGTTGAGTCCAGTCCTTTATTCATTTCAGAACATGTTATATATCAACCACCTGGCCTTACATAAGTCGCAGGTGGTTGGATTAGATAGGCAGCCTTAGAGACTAACTGAATAGGCCTAAATGGTTGGAAGGAAATGTTCATACATCTCCAAACAGAGAGGACTGATTTTGTAATTTAGATTTATTGCCAAAATAACAAGAAAGGCATAACAAAAATTGAATACATTTAATAGAATATGGAATCCCATTTTAGAATATTTTGATTACAATACCAATAACCTTAGTATTCATGTCTGAATGTGTGTGTGTGTGTGTGTGTGTGTATTTTGATTTGTTCCTACTCATTGTAAAAAATAGTCCTATTAATTTTTTTGGTTATTTTCATTTACTTTCTTTTTCATAGTCATATTTATAATATTTTAAAATCAATAGCAATTCTTCAGATTAAATAGCAAATATTGATATTTCAAAATTGTACCTGAGCAACCTGATAACAGGTTTTTCATTAAAATCTTGAAAAAGTGCCTGAATCTATAATTATCAGGGGAAAATACATAATGTACAATCATTCTACACAATCATTTTGTGCACCCGTTCAAGTGGCATTCAGACCAATTTCCCATTTCTGGAAGTTATGGTACAAATACCTGGCTATGTATTGCCAGGTTCTTATAATTTTCCAAGCCAAGAATAAACTATGTGGGGATGCTGAAGAAGTAAGAGCAATAGCGCAAAGAATGTACAGTTCACTTATTAGAAGAAGACCTCAGATCTGGCAAAAGGTAGAGAAGGATTTCCTCAGTGACAGTAACCATCTGGTAGGAAGTGTGGAGTTGATCAGTTTATCTGAATACTGCTCTGGCTGCCAGTGAGTGAATTCTTCCCATATCCATCAACTGAGAATCTGGGCAGAGAGCTGCCAGCTGGTGTTGCAATTTGGTATGGAGCAGATGTATTTAGAAAACACGCTTGAACTCTTGGAGGGCAGCATTGAATTGGTACAGTGAGAAGGAATGGAGAAGCCAAGAGGAATTAGTCATGAGAGAGGAGATACAGTAAAAAGGACTGATAGAACATGTGGTAGTGGACATTTTCTATCATGCAGCAATCCCAAAACATAAACCAATGTGCATGTGCGAGTCCTGTAGGATGAACAGTTGCATAAGAATCAGCTAAGATGATTCTGTGAATTTAGGCAGATCATGAAAGGGAGGGCAGGATGGGATTAGTGCTCAGCTCTTGGGGCCCTTTCTTACATGCCCAGAATAATGCCGATAACCAAGGCACTGAACCTCAGAACATTTCCTATTGTGCCCTGAGATAAGATCCATTGTTCTTCTTACAAACAGCATTGAGAGGGTAATTCCACATAGGTAGCCATTTCATTTTGAAGCTGCAAAATAAGACAGGGGTCTAATGGTTTATGGGTATGCATTCAAATATAACTGGGCTGAAATTAAAACCCAAAATTAGCTGTTTTGTGTCACCTCGGGGGAATCCAAAATTACTCAAAACTAGGGTTGCCAGCTCCAGGCTGGAAAACACCTGGAGTTTGGGGGGGGTGGAGCTTGAAAAGGGCGGGGTTTTGGGAGAGGAAGTACTTCAAAAGGCTATAATGCCATTGAGTCCACCTTCCAAAGTGGCCTTCTTCTCCAGTGGAACTGATCTCTGTTGCCTGGAGAGCAGCTGTAATCCCAGGAGATCTCCAACCACCACCTAAAGGTTGACAACCCTACTCAAAACATTCCTGAAATCCCAGGAGAAACAAAAATTGATATGCAGGAATTTTGGGAGTGTTTCAGTGAGGTGCAGGCGTGGGGAGTGGGGATGGAGAGAGAGGAAGCTGGCCTACCAAGCAGCTGTTAGTTGGCTGTTTAAAGTTAGTTTAAAGGGAAAGGAGGTTGTAATTAACAGCTGTTTACTAGAGCCAGCTTCCTCTGTCTCACTCCCTTCCTCCCAGCTCCTACTGCTTCTTCGGGGGGGGGGGGGGTTGAAAAATGATCCCAATTTTTCCAGACCTGAAAAAGTACTCTTAAAAAATCCTGTAACAGTAAGGAGGCTTCCGAAAAGCATGTCCTCCCCAAAATCCAGATATGAAATTAACACATTTTTAAAGTGTACACCCTATCAGTGGCACCTTAAACACTAATAATATTTATTCTAGCATATTCATCTGATTAAGTGAGATTTGACTCATGAAATCTTATTCTGTAAAATAAAAAATTGCTAACTATTAAGCTGTCACACGACTCCTGCTTTATTTTGCAGCAGTTAAAGTAGAGAGAGAGAGATCCTCTACCTCCCTGCCAGGGGCTAGCTATATGATAGATGGGATGTGAGCTGAGTCAGGGGACCCTGTGACTTGTAGTTATACACATCATTGAGAGAATCACTTTGCAAACCACTCAGTCACTCCGAGGGTGATTCTCTGCACAATTAAAAGTGCATGTTATTGATTAAATCTAGTGCTGATCCTTGCAATGTACTGATCAACTTCAATCATTTTGTTGACTTCAAGAAATCTTTGCAAACCTTTTTAATCTTTTCCAAAGAATTACCTGTGAATCAAAGGTTTGCTTCAACTGAAGCAAGAGATATAATATTATTCAATACCTTATTAGACTAGCAAAAAAACAAAACTAAAAAACCCCAAACCTAGTCACTTGTAACATCTAAAAGACTGGTTGTTTTCTTGCTTGCGCTAAAGGCAATCAGAAGTAAATTCATTCAGAAGAAGAGGAAGAGAAGGAGGAGGAGTTGGTTTTTATATGCCAACTTTCTCTACCACTTAAGGGAGACTCAAACTGGCTTGCAATCACCTTCCCTTTCCCTCCCCACAACAGACACCCTGTGAGGGAGGTGGGGCTGAGAGTTTGTGACTTGCCCAAGGTCACCCAGCTGGCTTCATGTGTAGGAGTGGGGAAACAAATCCAGTTCACCAGATTAGACTCTGCCACTCATGAGGAGGAGTGGGGAATCAAACCCGGTTCTCCACATCAGATGCCACCGCTCCAAACCACCGCTCTTAACCACTACATTATGCTGGCTCACATTAAGTGGATTAAACCAACATCTCTGGCCATTTATGCAGGGCTGTTTTCCTGTGGTCACCCCTGCTGACTGCTTGGGGCTTCCTTCGGGGCATGCCTTGTGTGTGCCCATGTGCTCCATGCAATGTGGAAACCGCTACTGTTCAATTTACACAAAACATCTATGTGCAGATACACACACAGAGACCTATATACACGCCCCCAACACTCACTCGCAGTGGCCGCTGCCACCAGCGCTGCCACATCTCATGCAAGCATGGAGAGATTACAGCAGGGCTGAAACTGAAAATGCTTGCTCATTTTTAATTAGTTATTTTCTGAATGCATACCCCTGTTCTCACATTTGCTGGGGAATTAACTAACTTTCTTTGTTATGGATATTTATCTATGTTTTTTTCTTGCTTGTTTACAGGAACAAATCACAGTGATGTGTTTTTACTATATACCAAGGCTTGTAAATGCAATACCATAGGAGACTGAATATTTAATGTTTCTCCATTTGGGACACAGCACTTTCTTCTTCCTCCTTTCCTGCTCAAATTCATTTCACTTTCTTTCTACCTGACAAGAAATGACTCACTGTCCAATCATGGAATAATTTATCTCTACTACCCCTACAGCTTTAGAATTATTTTTTTTTTTAAATTCAGTGTTCAGGTTACTTAACCCTGTAAACCGAGTCACATTGTTCACGTTAAGAAGACTGTGGAAACGAGCCTGGCTGTGACTTCTTCTACAGCCACCCTGTGCAAAATGGGATTCAAATACATCTACCCATCTGAATCATATTGTTTATATCATCACCATTATACCATTTGCTATGCATCTGGTTTAATGTCAGAGGTATCTTTCTTTTTCCTATAAAAGCAGAAGGGTTACAGTTTTAAAATCTCTCTCTATCTCTTAGTGTGTTTGTGTGAGTCTGGGAGCATATAAGAATAGGGAATTTATATGCCACTTCCCCAAACCTGTTTGGGGGTGCTTATACACACACACACACAAACCAGATTTCTGGGGACCTTCAATGGCATTGAAAAAAATCAAATATTGTACTTGAAAGTGTCGTTTATACGTGAATGAAGATACATTCACAAGTTTTCACTATTGCCATTGAAATAAAATCATTCGCATTGTATCATAGTGCTTTTTTGTTTGAAGCTTTAAACGATGATGGATACATTCCAAGATGTTTGACAGTTCACTTTGGACAAATAACAAAGGGTTTAGGTGTTTTCCCAACCTATCAGCTGTATTATATTTCCCTGGGGTAGGTCTGTTGACTCTACTCAGGTTATACTCTGATTGAATTTTGTCTACTGAGTATTTAAAATTGGCCTGAAGTAGAAGTTTAAGGAAAATAGATTCCCCCGTGAGTTTTCTGGGGCTTTCTATTTCTGTTTCAATTGGAAATATAACGATACAAATGCCCTACAAACCAGTTAAGGTGAAAAACCCAGCCAAAATCCTGCGGAATGCACGTATGTGAAAATGAAACAAAAATCCCAGCTAGGATTGCCAACTCCAGGTTGGGAAATTCCTGGACATTTAGGGGTAGAGACTGGGGGTGGGGGCTAGGGGAGAGGAGGGACCTCAGTGGGCTGTAATGCCATAGATTTCACCCTCCAAAGCAGTCATTTGTTGTAGGCAAACTGATCTCTGTAGCCTGGAGATCAGTTTTAATTCCCTAAACCCATTTATTTAGGGGAAGTAAACAAGTTATTTGGATGGTGTTGATATCCTAGTACATGTCTTTAATCACAGGCTAAGTTGCAGGACAAACTAACATACAACTACATTTTATTAGGACAAATCACATCGTCAGGCTTCAGCAAATGCACGGCGTTTCAGGCAATAGAACTCAAATCCAGGCAGAGCAGCGATTCAAAGATTTATTCCGAAAGTCAATGATTTCAGTAAGGAGACAAACAAGGCTGGAATACATGACTGGGGAGGAGTGGATACATTTATAGGGCTGATACAACAGGGTTACAGGAACAAAGAGACAATTTGGTCGTTTCCTGCCGGTAACGACTTAAGTAAAACTGAACCAGAAACAATCAAGAGCAATCAGTGCAGGAGATGGCCGAGCTCTCGGCTTTGTGCGCGGGACCCGATATCAGATCGGAGATTTACACGGGCGGGTCCCAATACAATTGTAAATCCCTGGCTGAAGCTCATGTTAGGGCTGTTGAAAAAAAAAATTCGGTATAGTTTGGATTTGGCTGAATTTGGCCCGTTTTAATTCGGACCGTGCCGAAGTCCGAACTCCCCCGCTTCGGATCCCCGGATATTCGGGGGGATCCGGAGTTCGGAGGGAAATTCGGCCCCCGCGCGCCTTCAGGGGGATTCCCTGAAGGCGTGCGGGGGCCCTTTAAACAGATCTGCGCCTCCCAGCTGGGAGGCGCAGATCTATTTAAAGCCCCCCCCCAGCCCTGCCGGGACTCCCGGCAGGGCTGGCGGGGGGCTGGCAAGACCAGACCCCCACACACACACCCTTCCAGTCCTGCCGGGAGTCCTGGCAGGGCCGGGGAGGGGGGCTTCAAACAGATCTGTGCCTCCCGGCCGGGAGGTGCAGATCTGCTTGAAGACCCGCCGCGCGCCTCCAGGGAGCTTCCCTGGAGGCGCACGGCGGGCCCTTTAAATAGATCTGCGCCTCCCGGCCGGGAGGCACAGATCTATTTAAAGACCCCCCCCAGCCCTGCCGGGACTCCCGGCAGGGCTGGCGGGGGGCTGGCAAGACCAGACCCCCCCACATACACACACCCTTCCAGCCCTGCTGGGACTCCCGGCAGGGCTGGGGGGGGGGCTTCAAACAGATCTGCGCCTCCCGGCCGGGAGGTGCAGATCTGCTTGAAGACCTGCCGCGCGCCTCCAGGGAGCTTCCCTGGAGGCGCGCGGTGGGCCCTTTAAATAGATCTGCGCCTCCCAGCTGGGAGCAGCAGATCTGTTTAAAGGGCACCACACGCCTCTCCAGGGAAGCTCCCTGAAGGTGCGTGGGGTGGGGGAAAGGGGCCGAATTGGCCGAATTTATTCGGGAACACCCCGAACTCGGCCAATTCGGCTCCCCGGTTCCCCCCACTTTTTGAGTTCGGTTCGTCCGAACTCAAAAACCGCCGAATTCAGAAAAATTCGACTGTTTTTTGGTTCGTGCCGAACCGAATCAATAGCCCTAGCTCATGTGCAAAACAGGGGGGCGGAAGGAGTGCACGGAGAGCTCCATTTTGTTTGTGGGGAAACCATCTTGTTTGAGCACTGAGCTGTCAGAAGCCCTATCTGACACACATTGACTCAAAATAAAAATGTCACAAAGCCAAACCAGAAAATAAATTGGTTGGTCCTAATTGAATGGCTTTTGGGATTGGGATTTTGGGATTTTGCTCTGGACCAATTCAGCTGCCTAGAACTCTTTCCACAGAGAACTTAGTAAAATTATCAACATTTGGAGGATTTGGAAAAATCCTGAGGCTATGATAAGCCTTCAGGTTATAATAACTGGAGACTTCTAGCGTATCTCAGAGGCAAACAATCCATTTAAGAGCTTGGAGGTGCTCCTGCCTTGTTCATTAATAAACACGTTGGTGCTTTTGCAACTAGCTCATAAGCTGGTTTTTGTTTTAGCTGTTGTGACCTTGCTACACTGATCTACGCTATTTTACCTCCAGTTTGGATGCTCATAACATGCTGTATGTGTGGCTGCTTTTGAAGACATGACTGAAGCTTCAGATGGTACAAAATGTAGCAGTGAGATCAGTCACCTGCAACACAAAACTCCACTGCTGCGTCACCTGCCTGGTTCCCTCTTTGATTTTGGGCAAAACTCAAAAAGAGTTGAACTGCCTGTGAAAGGCAGGGAGTGGGATGAGGTGCAGCACTCGAGAGAACAAACTATCTCAACACAGTGAGACAGTGCAAAGATCAGAGTGAAGGGGAAACACAGTGGACACGAAGACCCGTTGGGATGTTCCCTTTTGGGTGGGAAAATGAAATAACTGTTCTGTTTGAATGACATACCTCTCAGGCATACTTATTTTGAGTCCTGTCTTCCCTTCTCTTCTCTGACTTTCCATTGCTTAGGAAATTATTACAGCATACAAACAGGAAAAGGTTTCCACTTTGTCCCAGGAATTACTTTTGGGGGGTTTAATCATTTACTATATGCACTAGGGATGTGCATTTAGTTATATCTGATAATAATATATATCCAAAAAAATACCATATTGGTATTTTTTTTTTAAAAAAAAATAACCATCGGTATCAAAGGAGGATGGCTGGGGGCACCTCATACTGAGCTCATAGAATTGTACCTTTTGGTCAACTTTGCTTGAAATTTGGGGGTGATTTAATAGAAAGGCACCAGAAGCTCTATTGCTAGTAGCTTTAAAACAGTCCCTCCACCCCCTGGGTGTAGAATAATGGACCCAAAAGCTATCAGAATCCTGAAAAAAAATGACCCAAATACCAAAATGGTATCTGGAATATGGGAAACCAAACGTGACAGCATTTTTCAGCTACCTGATCCTCAGATCCAAAAAATACATTTTTTAAAGCTGCACTTCACTAATATGCACTATGGACATTGCTTAGGGTCAAGTCTGAACTTTAGCAGTGAATTTCTGACTGAGACTTCCCTAGAATCCAGTACTTTGTCTTACACCTTTTGTTGTAAAGCACAGGATATATTACTTTCTTATCAGACCTCTGAGACTGTTTTTCAACCTACTATGGTCTGGATAAATGTAGCTATAAAAGTCAGGAATGGTTTGTATTTGAGCCTTCAGTCTACAGGAGTGCACATGCCTGACTAAGGTCCCAGGTTGCCCACGCAAAGAGAAGAAAACATGCAGTTTCAGTGCTGGGAATACACAGTGTAAGAATAGAAGGTTGCTCTATCTCATCTCTCTCCTTCCACATGAGAGAATTTTACTGCACCAAGCCCTGAATGTCTGAGTTCTAATCACCACCAGTGATTTTCCCTGTGTGTCATTTTGGATTGTTATAAGACTGTGATCCTGGCCATGATAAAACCAAGCATGTCAATCTTATTTTATTAAACTTAGTAGCAGCAATATCTCCTAGCATGGTATCAGTCCATCTCTATTTAGGATTATGTATTTTCGCCGTGGAATCAGAATGATCAGTAAAGCATTAGGGTCACGTATACATGACACCTTCAGAAAGAAAGGGGGGAAAACCCCACCATTTCTGTATCCAAGAAAGTAAAATTTAGGAAGAGTAGGGTTTATTTCAGAGTTGAACAGTTAACAGGAACTGCAAACCACCTAATTCAGCCAACAGACTGAGAAAGATCCAAACATATAAAACTGAAAGGTACATAGAAATGATTTTTTAAAAATTTTGTCTTTGATTGTGGGATATTGTGAATAATATAAATGCTTACTTTGACACAGCTGATCAGTTTGGAAGCATTCTTTCAAGACATGATCAAAACAATATACCTTGAGCACAGGGACAATTCCTTAGATCCAAGGTCATTAAACATTCCCAGTTGTGTTCCTTTTTTGCCCTAGTTATTGTGGATCAAATTAGGCATATGTTTATGTATAAGCAGTCTACAAAGTTACAGTGAATGCACATAACAATCCATGTACAGTGTACATTTGATTATTCTTTGTTTTGTGTGTTGAGTATTTTTTAAATTTGAGTCAATGCATGTCCAATTCAATGTATAATACAAACCCCACATTTATCCAGGTACTGGTCCCTGGTGTCATTTGTAAAGAGAAGATGATCTGGAATACAGACACATGGACATACAGGCAGGACGTGTGTGCTTTCACTGTAATAGAGCTAGAGTATGTTCTGGTAATACAGGCTGTTTTTATTCAAATTCCCTTTTGTTCTGGACAGGATAGGGTGGTTTTAAGACTAATATATTAATTACCTATCACGACTACTTCAGATGGAACAGATGGAGCCTGTGGACCCTGTGTATTTGGATTTCTAAAAGGCTTTTGACAAAGACCCCCACCAAAGACTGCTAAGCAGACTTCATAGTCATGGGATAAGAGGATAAGTCCTCTTATGGATTAAGAGATGGCTAAAAAATAGGAAGCAGAGAGTAGGAATCAATGGTCAGTTCTCACAATGGAGGGATGTGAGCAGCGGGGTCCCTCAAGGATCTGTGTTGGGACCGGTGCTTTTCAATCAAAATGATCTGGAGCTGGGGGTAAACAGTGTGGTGGCCAAGTTTGCAGATGATGCCAAATTATTACGGATTTGAAGAGCTTCAAAAGGATGTCTCCAAATTGGAGGAATGGGCATTAAAGTGGCAAAGAGATTCAATGTGAGCAAGTGTAAAGTGATGAATATTGGGGCAACAAAATCCCAACTTCACATATACACTAATGGGATCTCTGCTGGCAGTGATAGACCAAGAAAAAGATCTTGGGGTGGTAGTGGATAGCTTGATGAAAATGTCAACCCAGTGTGCAGCTGCTGTGAAAAAGGCAAATTACAGGCAAATTACAAGGAATAGAGAATAAAACTGCTGCTATCATACTGCCCTTACAGTATGTGGTGAGACTACGCTTGTAATACTGTGTACAGTTCTAGTCACCACACTTCAAAAAGGATATTGCAGAGCTTGAAAAGGTGCACAAAAGTGCAACCAAAATGATCAGGGGGTAAAGGAACTGCCCTATGAGGAGTGGTTAAGATGCTTAGGGCTGTTTAGCTAAGAAAAAAAGTGGGTAAGGAGAGAGGTCTTTTCTCCCTCTCTTATAATACTAGAACATGGGGTCATCTGCTGAAGCTGACGGGTGAGAGATTCAAAACAGCAACACAGAGTTAAATTGTGGAACTCCCTTCCCCAGGATGTGGTGATGACTGCCAATTTGGAAGGCTTTAAGAGGGGAGTGGACATATTCATGAAGGGTAGGGCTATCCATGGCTACTAGTCAAAATGAATACTAGTCATGATACATTCTCTACAGTATCAGAGAAGCATGCCTATTATATTAGGTGCTGTGGAACACAGGCAGGATAATTCTGCTGCAGTTTGTGGGCTTCATAGAGACACCAAGTTGGCCACTGTGTGAGCAGACTGCTGGACTAGATGGGCCTTTGTCTGATCCAGCATGGCTTTTCTTATTTTCTTATGTTCATAGGCTGTGAACATAAATTGAGTAACATGATTGGGTTTATTTAGAAAGTCTATGACATGGGGACAAATAGGGAATTTGTTCCATTCTATATTATTATTGGATTACAATGGGATTAAAATAGCTCTCTCGATTAAATTGCAAAGCATCTGCATAGATAGATTAGATAGATATAGGGCTAACTCAATAGAAACAGAGCAGTTGCTTTGTGATACTGCTAGTAATACATTAAATAATAACCAATTTTCCAAATAGTCATATATATATATATGAATTCATACATTAGCCTCCAGTGTTGTTGTTTTGTTTGTTCTTTGTTTAGTGTTTCAACCATTGTACAGCACTGAGATTCTGTTAGTCTTATAAAAAAAATCTTTTACTTTTCTTGAAGTCTCTCAAGTGCAAGGACATAGTAAAGTTGAAAAAGTAGCCCTGTGTGATTGCTTTTCTTTTATTTTCTTTTTAGCTTTGATCATTCACACCTAGTTATGGGTTATGCAACGGGAACTCTCAAGCAGATCCATTTTGTTGTTTTTCTCTTGGCAAACAGAAGGCTTAAGGATTTTTTATCATCTTTGCAACAACAAAAATTTAATCATGGTTCTAGCACTTCCAATGAACATTTCGTCTCCTCTCTATTTTACAGCCTTTTTATGTCAAAGTAACTGTACTGACAAAGAGGATGCCATTTCTCATCTCAGCAGCAAGGGTTATTTGAGCACCCCTCTGATGGGAAGGTGTAGGCCTGACTAATAAAATGGATGTTAGTGCCTTTAAAGGGAAGTGCAATAGTTTTCTTCTAAATAAAATAAAAATATACTATAAAATTGAATAGTGGAAGATCATTATGACGAGGGTCAGGGTTGTGTTTTTGCCTTGCAACAGAGTTTGAAATCTGGGCAGGTGCAAGAACATATCTTACTATCGCAGAAGTAAAATGGAATGCTTGCATTAAAGGGTACTGAGCTCCTGAAACAGATTGTATATGCTTTGGCAGTTCTTCTTCCACTGGCTCCATTTTGTTCCTTCTTCAGATCTGTTTATGCTATTCGCTGCCTGTTTCAGTTCATTGTTATTTGCTACTAGTTTTGTAGCTTTGTTTGCATTATGTATGGAGTATTTAGGATTTTATGTGCAATTTGTGTGTACCGCGTATTGCCTTTATAATATACAGAGAAAGCATTATTTAAAACACTTCACCCCACTTGTCTCCGAAAAAGTTAACAAAGCAACTAACACAAAAAGTTTGATACAAAAAATGCTAATAAGATGAAATAAAATACATACTGTTACATATTTCCTCTACTTTGAGCAATTATTCAGTTCATGGTACTTGATTTCCTTTGGAGGAGTGAACCTCTAATCTTGCTGTTGTAGTAGTAGTTTTCCTATTTGCTTTTTGTACATTCAAATAGAACATGCAAAGAAGCACTCCTACAGGGCAGCAGACTCCCAGAAAAAGACTCAGCACCCCAAGCATTTCAGACACTTCACAGCACCAGTTGTCTGGCTTTTCTTACTGTCTCTTCTAGAGTCAAACCTGTTCTTTCTTTACACATAGGGCATTTATGCATGGTCGCTTTATGCTCCTTTATTCCCTGTTTCATCAAGGATCAAATTTTTCAGTATGCACATTACCTCATTCCTTGGAAGCTCAGCGCTGTTTCAACGCAAAACAAACCCGGCTTTTCCCATTCCTCTTCTGGCCCAAATTAAACCATTCATCCTGGCTCATTCCAGAGTCACAGAGCGTGCATACTCTGGTTCTCGGGTTGAGCTTTGCCCCACCCTTTTCCAAACCCCTCTCCAAGGCAGCATGCAGATAGCCAAACAGGGGAAGCACAGAAGATTGGCTTCTCTCACAGCCAATCATGAAGCAGTGTGTAAAGAGGCAGGAATTCAAGTGCTTCCTGCTACCCCAGAACTCTTTCTGAGCAAAGTAAAGGCTTTTTAAAAATGAGGCTTGGATTCTCCCCCCCTTCTTTCAGATTGCTCCATTTTTTTGGGGGGGTGTGTGCTTAAAATGCTTTTTTATGCTACAGTCGGGACTGGGGGGTAAGGAAATCTTCTCTCAGGGTGAGTACTGCGAAGTCAGACAATTACAGAGCAGCATTTAAAGGGGTGGGACTTGATTTTAACTTGGGAGACTGCTTTTCTGTATTCATGCCTCTATTAGCACACCTTTTTGTCCCTATCATTCCAGCCAATGCATACAGTTTCCCTCAACCCGGGTTACTTTGATCCTGGCTGAAACGGGGAATAAAGGAGGTTAAAGTGACCATGCATAAATGACCATAGACACATGTTTGCCTGCTCTCTTCTGTCAGGAGGGGATGATTATCTTCACTAAGCACTGGTGGGCCCTTGGGCAGAGCTATTTCCTAACAGTTAAGGATCATGGAGGAGTGTCAATGTTGTGTAGTGGTTAAAGTGTAATATTAGGATCTTGGAGACCCAAGTTCAGATCTTCATTCTGCCATGGAAGCTTGCTGGGTGATCTTGGGTCAGTCACACACCCAGTCTAACCTATGTCACAGTGTTTTTGAGAGGCTAATATGAAGAAGGGAAGGATGCTGTAAGCCACTTTGATTCTCCATTGGGAGCAAAGCGGGGGTATAAATTAAGTAATTATATAAAAAAATCTACTGTTAAGTAACAGCGGCTGCTATTGCACAGAGACAATTTTCCTTGTAGCTATCATTGCTGCCTCGAATACACTCACGGTTCTGTAACAGTGGCCCCAAAAATCTCCCGGTAATAAATGGCATCCAGACCTCTAGGGAAGCTGGGGGAAGGAATGTCTACCTAGATACAGCCTTGCTCTCTGTGTGCTTTAAGTAAGTGGGTTAAGAGTCATGGAGTGTCAGAGTGAACTATAAACAATGATAGGAAAAAATGGATGAAACTGCAACAGTACTGAGCCGCCTCTATGTCTGTAGTGCTATCAGCTTTACCCTGAATGTTGATGGGTTGTCATATCTTGAATTGGATAAATATCCCTTCCTCAGTATGATCGGGACTCAGAGATTTTTGCCCACTAGGGCCTCTGAGTCAGCAGCTGCAAATAAACTGTTTTATTTGATAACGATCTCGGGTCTCTCTCTCCCCCCACGAACCCCTGTTTACCACATCATTTCAAACAAAAGATCAACTTGGCAGTTTCTCCTGTACTTTCCTTGCAGCAGCCCCTTGCAATTGTCTTTCCCTCAAAAGCGTCCAGTTTTTTAAACAATTGATAATTGACAGATTACTATCACACAATTGCATCATAACAATCTATTTCAATAATGTGCTTATTCCCAGCTTTTATTTTTTAAGTAAGTCTCTAGTTCTTTTTTGTTGTGATGTTATAAACTGTCTACACCTCTCCCCATAACTCAACAAAAAGGGCTAGATACTTACGTTGGAAGGAAGGAAGGAAGGAAGGAAGGAAGAAGGAAGGAAGGAGGGCTGGGAACTAGTACAGAGATCTTGACAGAGACCTTTCTAAAAAGATCTTATCACACTAGCTTTGGAAAAGACCAGAGCAAAGCAGGGGGAAACATGGAAACAGGAAAAATAGAAGATGACAAGTGGGAACCCTCAAAGACTTGTAGGAGGCAGCTAATTTCCCCCACTATTTCCTCTTTCCTTTTTCTGAAAGCCTCAATAGCCTCTCCCCATTTCTTGCTTCCTCCTCTTATTCTTGGGTTGCCAACCTCCAGACAATAGAGATCTGTCTCCCTGGAGGAAATGGCTGCTTTGGAGGGTAGACTCTATGGCATTATACCCTGTTGAAGCCTCTTCTCTCCCCAAACCCTGCCCTTCTCAGACTTCACCACAAAATCTCCAGGAATTTCCCAAGTTGGAGCTGGCAACTAGTCTTGGCAGCAGTGAGTCCCCCCTCAAAAGTCAAACTAGGCCTGCAAAGGTCCCTGCACTCTCCCCCTACCTTTTGCTCACAGAAACTGAAGCCTAGAATGCTGTGGTTGCCTAGCAACATCCACTGAGTGAATCCGTTCCTTAAAGCTATAGCTGCTCCTTTTATAATACTAATTATAATATCAACACACAAATAATGTTAAGTGTGAATACATTTTTCCAGTTTAAGATGGAGCCATTTCTCTTTTCTACTTTTTTTTATAGAGATGAGAACACCTATGGCAAACCCACATTCCTTAACTGCAGTCTAGGAATGGGTCTGCATCATATTCATTAGCATACATTGTTAACCTGGAGTATTTTTCTTGGAGGGAAGGAGGCACAGGGGGACTGTGAGGGGGTCCAACCCTGTTTATCAGACCCCTTGCAGGTAGCTGAACAGCCCAACAAACAGGGGTTTCCTGCTCATGACTGGTGAGCAGTGTATGAACTGACTTGGCAAGCGTTTGATCATACTAATCAGTGGCCGAAAATGCATGGTCGTTTTGTCCGGCTATTCTCCAGCAAATTATGCAAATCTGTAAAGTTATCATGCACATGAGTCTCCCACGCGTGTGATTGACCCACCTCTTTTCATGACTTTTCCTGGACTTTCAAGTCCTGTGTTGTCTTGAAATATGTGGAAGGATCGCTGCATTTTGCAGGTGCGTTTTCGCACCCGGGTTGACTCTGTGCCAATAAACTGCCTGTTCCCAGCAGCTGCAGCAACAGCAGTCCCTTTCGGGCCCCCCACCCCACAGCCTCTTTCTCCCCTCTCCCTGCTGCCAGTTTCTCCCTCACCTCCACCGGAGAAGGCAGAGCGATGGTGGCTCCTTCTGCCAGTCGCTGCCGCCTCCTCCCGTCTCCCTGCTGCCGGCTTCCCCCTCACCTCTACTGGAGGAAGTCAGAGCAACGGCGGCTCTTTCTGGACCCATGCACTCTCTCTCCCCCCTGGCATACATTACCGGCCCATGTATTTAATTTTTTGAATGCATGACAGAAAGGCACGCTACAGAGGAGGGAGAAAAAAACAAAGGCCAAAAATGCATGGTCCCTTAACCCTCTTTATTCCCCGTTTCAGCCAGGATCAAATTTACCCGGGCTGGGGGGGAAACTGTACACATTACCTTGAAAAGCAGGGATGAAACTGTGCCAATCGATCCATGTAAACAGAAAGTGTGGCAGACATGAAGTTCCTGTTTAGTTTAGCACACACCCCATGCCCCCGGTGATTGGTCATTTCAAATTGACCAATGAGGGCCTTCCCTGCCCCAAGAAACGACCAATTACCGGGGGCGGGGGTGTTGCAAGCTAAACAGGAACTGTGCACATCTCCCACACTTTCTGTTTACATGGATGGATTTGCACACAGTTTCGTCCCTGCTTTTCAAGGTAATGTGTACAGTTTCCCCTCAGCCCAGGTCAATTTGATCCTGGCTGAAACGTGGAATAAAGTGGGATGAGGGACCATGCGTTTTTGGCCATAAACAAAAAAATGCCCATGTGTTATCAGCCAGAGACGAAACTTGTGCATTTTTGATAATCTCCACACAAGACTACTCAAGAGTTCAAATATATTCTAGAACTTCTTGTTCACTTTGTTTGTTTTGTTTACTTTCTCATCTCATTAGCTAACTTATTAAACAGGAGATACAAATAAATGTTGTGCCAATTACATGAAAGAATAATTGGATTTTATTAATCCGAGAATTCAATCAGTTTAAGTATTGGAACTCTGGCCTGAGACAACTCATTATTTTTTCATGATAATTAATCAGGAATACAAATGGCCTCTTTGAAATGGGTCCCTATATTCACTAACTGGAATGGAAAGGCCTTTAATGGGCCATTGCTACTTCCTTTTTTCCTGCCAAAATTCATTTTTTTGATTTTCCTAAACAAGCATTCAGTTTCCAAAACAGCAGCAAATTCTTGGTGTGAAAGACATCCAAAGGTCTTGCTTGTGGACTTGTTTTATTTTAATGCTTAGCATTTATTTCACACTCTGAAGTTTTCTAAATGCTTCATTACATTATTTCAGTAATCCTTGCAACTGCTGTATAGGTTCATACTAATCACATATTGTTGACAGGTAAAATGAGGTAATAGCTCAGTAGCTGAGACGAGGTATGACCCCATCTGTGACTCACCATCTTACAGCTAACACTCTTAAGCCTGATTATAAATACAGAAGAATAAATTGGTAGAACTCTGAGGGGGAAAACTGAAATATAGAACTTCACAATCACGCGGGGAATGACACATGTGATTGCTCACCAATGTAAAAACTCTCTGAAAGGAAACAACACCAGATTTACGAGTCATCTGATGGCAGTGGGGGGATGCACTTCTCCCAGCTTAGGGTTGCCAACCTCCGGGTACTAGCTGGAGATCTCCTGCTATTACAAATGATCTCCAGCCAATAGAGATCAGTTTGCCTGGAGAAAATGGCCGCTTTGGCAATTGGACTCTATGGCATTGAAGGCATTGGGCAAGTTATTGGTGCTATATTTGTCAAAATTAGCAACGGTTACCAAGTAAGGCTATATAAAGTAATCATTAAGTGTTTTGCTACATTCTTAAAGTTCACGGTGTACAACAACTGATATGCAAACATCCCAAAATGTTCTGGCAATGCCTTCTCTTTTGCTATTATCTAAACTATGAGCCTAACTAGCCATTACAAACTGCAGAAGTTCATCTGTTTCCTCTCCTCACCCCATTCTCTGTGTTGATGGGGTGGGGTCTGGCAGATGACCCACTGACAGAGGTCTGGCCGCCTCCCCAACCCAGCTCCCCAGGATAGGGTGAGTGCCATCAGCTGCTATCAGTGGCTCTCCTGGCACTGGTTGGGATGAGTCGTGGTCGTGCAGCGCTCCCTGACAATCTAGTCGTTAGGGCTTTTCAAGTGGTCAAAGCACATGCAATAAATATGCATAGAGGGGAAACGGGGTTGTGGTGGCAGCGAGTTACATTCCTCAGTTTTTTGTATGTTATTTTTACGGTCTGTATATAACCTAGTTGGATACAAATGTACAGGCACAAAATCAGGAGCACTGCTTTTTTAGAGTTCTTATTTGTGTTGGGCTCTTTTCTTTTCTTTTTTTTTATTTTATAATTTTTATTGCTTTTTATAATTAAACAAAAAGTAAAACAAAAATAAAATCATAATACAATGCAAAAAAAGAACATAGAAAATACAAAAAACACTCAAAGAGCACTAATACATCCAATGCTAATACATTATATACTATCTTTTGTAAAATATATAGTGCCCAAACCGCCACCACCCACCTTTGTGCCCTCCACCCTTGGACTTCCGGAGAGGTGTTATGACAGTATTTAGAAACCTATTATTATATTCATTTATTAAAAACACATTAATCTATAATTCATTAACTATACCTGTAAAATCCATTTTTGCCAATTTATCCCAATATGCAGTGGCCTTTGACCATATTTTTTTTAATTCATCCATACCTTCACCATGTAAAGAATCTGTAAGTTTTGCCATCCGCATATACATCCATAACTTTTCTCTCCAATTTTTTACTGAAGGTTTATTTAATTGCTTCCAGTTCTTAGCAATTGTAATTCTAGCTGCAGCAAAGCTATATTGGCATATTACTCTATCACCTTTATCTAAATTCTTTTTAGGGATACCCAATAAACAAAAAGCAGGATCTTTCCCCCTCTTTGCTTTTCTCACAGGTCTATAATAAACTTTAAATGGGTACTTCTTCAGATTATCTCCCACAGGGCAATGCTCACCTAGGAAACTATAACAAAACGGGAGCTATTCATTCATCCCTAATCATGAGCTGTTTTCTCAAGATGCAAGCACAAGATCATACCACGTATATGCCACAATTGATGTAGAATATTAAACATATGGTTGTCAACTGCCCATAGGGGGAAAAATGCATGTCCCTTTAATAGAGGCTTAATGGGATATTATTTACCAGGTGATGTTATTTATCAAGAAAAGCTTCAGCTGCCCCTTTCTACACATCAAGTCTCTGTTAAAGTGACAGGATATTTTTCTCCAGGCTTCTTGACAACCCTAATTAGATTCTCAGTTGTGTTGTATTCCTTGTCACAATATAGGATTATAAAATTGATTTAGCTTTTAAAAACTTGGAGATTGGGCATATCCACTATTTTATCACTTTAACAATGTCACTTTGAATATGACACTTCGATTTAAAAGATAGCTTTGTGGTTTCTGGCACTTTTCAAGGAATGCTATGGTAGTGTTGGATAACACAAGTACTCCCATTATTGTTAAGTAGGATCGTGCAAAAAAAAAGAGAGGTAAATTTTGGGTTTACTGGGCCTGATTTTTTTCAGTAAACCTGGAATAAGCCGAATACCCATACTGGTAAAGGGGTATTTCGGCTTTATTTCTGGGTTTGCCGGAAAAAAATTGGGTCCATTATGGGGATTTTGATACCTGATGAATTTTCTTACAGGAGGACACTGAATATGAAGGAGAGGTCAGCATCATATGGAAGCCAGAGAACAGACAAAAACACTAGGATTACTTCCTATGTATTTGCTCAATTATTCAATGTATGTTTACTCTTGAAGCCATGCTTTTTTGCCTGCCTTAGCATTCTGCATAAACCAAGATATAGGTAAGAAACTGGAGTTATTATGCAGGTTTCATGTCTTTTTAAACAATTACCTTATATCAGGTGTTTGTTTCTCTCTCAGATGGAAAACACCAGACTGGGACTAATGGTTTATTTATATTGATTTACAAACCAAACCGGAGTGATTTAATCAACATGTGGAGGAAAAGCAGCATGGTATAGCCCAATTTTGTCAGATCCCAGAAGCTAAGCAGGGTCAGCCCTGGTTAGTATTTGGATGGGAGACCACCAAGGAATACCAGGGTTGCAATGCAGAGGAAGGCACTGGCAAACCACCTCTGCTAGTCTCTTGTCTTGAAACCCCATAAGGCGACACCATAAGTCAGCTGCGACTTGATGGCACCTTACACAAACACAGTCAGCATGTGGCAGATCCCTACATGGCTGTATTTGAATGAGTGACCTTAGGCAGATGATTCTGTGACCTTAGGCAGATGATGAGAGGGAGGGCATCTTGGCCATCTTCTGGTCACTAGGGGTGTGGGGGGGAAGGTAGTTGTGAATTTCCTGCATTGTGCAGGGGGTTGGACTTGATGGCCCTGGTGGTCCCTTCCAACTCTATGATTCTATGAGTACAAATGTTCAGCTAATGAATTCAAAATTTTAAAGACCTTGTTGGGCCATAGTCCAACTGTGGCCCAGTATGCGCTCTATGCGTACCCAGGATGTATGTTGGTACAGGGTTCTCCAGATCCTGCAAATTTTAAAGGCTTTTCTTTTCATGTCCAGTTTGGCCCTAAATTACAAAGTGAGTACACAAAGAAACCATTGAGTAGACATTACCCTCAAGCACAGTCAGGTAGGCTGTTTCTACCACCATAGCATCCTCTGTAGGAGGGTAGCAAAAGCTCCTGTGACATTTTGTGTTAAATTGTGTTTAATAACACTGATGGGCAAACTATTTTTAAAATCACATTTTGATTGGGAATTTCATGCAGTGTCAAACATTAGAAAAACCCTCTATTTTTGCTGAATGTTTAACATGATTCTAAATTTTATTGCAAGCATTTTTATTGTATTTTTTATTTTATTTTAGACTTATACCCTGCCCCTCCCCTGCGTCACAGGGCTCTGGGCAGCTCACAACAGCTCAATAAAAAAACAATGATGATAAACCATACAAAAACATGCAAAATCTTAACAATACAAGATAGTAATAAAATATCCTGAGTGGTCCAGGAGAATCAACAGAGTTACACTCCCTCTGTCCATCTCCCATGCAAGTCATCCACCAGGGTGACCAAGGCTGTTTCAGACCCATAACCAGGACTAACCCCGGATTGGAAGGGATCTAAATAATTTGCCTCATCCCAGAAAGCCTAGAGTTTTCCTGTCACAGTTTTGTGGAAGCTAGTCAGGCAAGTATCTAGAAAGGCATCAAACTGTCCAGTGACCTTTTCTTGCCAAACTTTAGTCTAACAGAAAATGGGGAGAATCCATTAATAGGATTATTCTCCTATGGAATAATAACAAGGATCCAAAGCATTGTGTCTTTTATTATAAAAATATATATTAAAAATGGGCAGGTTAAGGAACAAGCATCAATAAAAGTACAACAGTCTTTCTGGCATCATTTTAGACTCTTAGTCACCCTCAGATTTTTTCTAAATAAGAGCGAAACAAAATGTGTCTTCTGAACTGGCAAAACAGCTTTGAGTTGCAAAGTCAGTTCTCACAAAAGGGCATCCTAACCATACACATTATATAGATATCTATTCCTCAAAATGTAGTCATAGTTCACTAAACTGAATCAAGCTGAAGGTTGAAGTGAGTCTGTCAGAGGTCAATCTGGAAATCTTTTGAGGCTAGCAAGGCTAAGGCAGCCTTTATCTGTAACGGGCCAGACACCATCAGTTCAATCACCATGCTGAAGAATGAAACATTTGAGACTGGTTGATAATTATTGAGGTCTTCGGGTCCAGGGTAGGCTTCGTTAGAAGAGGATGCACCACAGCTAGAAGTGTGCATTAAGCAAAGCTGAATAATAAAAAAAAGCTGAGATATACCTTATTGATATTGTGTGCTGATCAGTCTTGAATAAAGGATAGGTCTTAAATAAAGGTTAGTCTAATCTAAAACTGTGTTTTTGTGTTTTCTTTCTGGGCTGTGGGGGCACATGCTTGTTGCGAGCAAAGTAAGTTCAATTGCCGAATACTTAATTTGTGGAAATCTGATCATCACTAGCTGCTACTACACAATATCTGGATTTTTGTTTGTTTGTTTGAACATATTATTTATAGTCCACCTTTCTCACTGAGACTCAAGGCAGATTACACAGTGTGAATCAATATAGTCAACAGGGTGGGACATCCAATCAGCAATGCAATAGCGTTAGGATTGCAGAAATCCAAAACAGAGCTGAAACAAAGCACCTTTATACCCTTCCTTGTAGATAAATCAAGTCAATCTATATTTCTGCCTGCTTTTCTTGTGTGATTTTAATATGGTAAATCGGTCAATACTAGCTGTTCCCAGCATGCTGTCGATGGCCAATATATTGCATGCTGTCGATGACCAATACATTGTGCCAGTGTCCCCTGTAAAATGTTTGTTTGCCTGGAAACTCAGCTTTTAGTATTAGCCCTGCTGCTGCTGCTGCTGCAGTCGTCTTGTTTGGGGGCTTCCTAGAGGCACCTGGTTGGCCACTGTGTGAGCAGACTGCTGGACTTGATGGGCCGTGGTCTGATCCAGCAGGGCTTTTCTTATGTTATGTTCTTATGTACTAATACTATGATCACTAACTGGTTAAACCCACATACTCCTACTGCACATCATGCTACAATCTGCTGTCATTATTACAAGAATATTTTCTCACATTTTTTCCACAGATGTCTGCAACATAAAATTCAGAATCTCAGCTACTGCCTGCTACATATTGTATGATATATACCTTGAACAAACAGTTGATTTTGTTTTACGTTTGGGCTCAAAGTCTGATCCTTTCAAAAATGGCAATGCTCATTGGATTTTATATAATCCCCCCCCCAGACCCATGGAGGTTTGTTCACATACCACACTGACAGTTTTGTTATTCATATATTCATCCCAGTAATCTCAAAATAATGTCACAAATACTGCTTCAAAAAGGGGGGGGGGGAAGAAAAAGAACAAGAACCCATTTTGGCATGATTCTGGAGATGGATTACCTTCTCAGTGAAAGCAGGATTTGGATAGTAACCTCAGTGCCTCTGAGTTAGCGTTTTCTTAACAGCAAAGACACTGTATTATGAAAATATTAGATGTACGTTCTCCATCTTCTTGACTCTTGACAGCTAAGTTGGATGACTGCTGCAGCACTGTTTCAATGCCTTTCTTTGAAGTCAGTGTAACATATACACCTATTCAACAGACCTACTCTTCTTGTTTGCTCCGTACAGCCTCTGGGGTGTGAAGTTGGAGGGGGAAAATCTATATCAATTTCAAATAAGTCCCAGCTGCCTGCTATGAAAATAAACTATCTTTGACATTATTTCTATAATGTGCATTGATCTACAGCAAAAGCAGTTTCGTACAATGTTGGAGTCTGTACAGACATTTATATTACCCTCCTTTGACATCTCCTGCAGGTAAAAAATGCTCCTTAGAATGACATCTACCCAGTTTATCCATGTGTCTTACATTTTCAAGTTATGTCATACGTACTGCTAGCAGATAATACATAGTTTTCCTATATTGGTTTTTAGTAACGTAACTTCTATCACACTGTAATTCTGGACACAATTATTTACAGTAAAGTCCCACTGAAATCCCTGTGTAACTGTGTCCTGTACTGCACCGCCATAGACAGAAAGTATAGGGCACATACCCAGCCTTCATATAACACATCTCCTCCATATGGGGAAAAAACACAAGGGTGGGGACCCTCTTACAAAGACAAAACTGAGGGCAAAGTTTAAAAATATAGTTTAAGTCATTCTGAATGCTCTGTAATAACAATATAAGAAGAAGAATTCTAGTGGGCCAGGGCAAACTCCTCCTCAGCATTAATGCTGGGAATTCTACCTTTCTAAGCATAGACCAGGTGTTTTTTTCCCCTCCCCCACATGCTGCAAATGAAAGAATTTGAGTATTGTATCTCTCTATGGTACGTATAAATTGTAGTTATCTAATATATCAAATTGTCTTATAGAGAGAGAGCCTGTAGTGGTTAAGAGTGGTGGACTCTAATCTGGAGAACGTGGTTTGATTCTCCATTCTTCCACAGGAGCGGCGGACTCTAATCTGGTGAACCGGGTTGGTTTTCTCACTCTTTCACAAAACCCCATTGGGTGTTTGAATATCCAGGCAGCCATTAGAGAGGTGTGACTGTTTTAGCATATATTGTAGCCACACCTCTCCTGAGCAGGTTTTTGCTGCTGGCTTCTTAGGAGGAAGGTTGCCTTCTGAGTCTTGTGGAGCCTTTATCATTTGGCCTGCATTAAGAAGAAGAAGAGTTGGTTTTTATGTCCCGACTTTCTCTACCACTTAAGGAAGAATCAAACCAGCTTGCAATCACCTTCCCTTCCCCACAACAGACACCCTGTGAGGTAGGTGGGGCTGAGAGAGCTCTAAGAGAGCTGTGACTAGCCCAAGGTCACCCAATTGTCTTCATGTGTAGGAATGGGGAAACCAACCCGGTTCACCACATTACTGTCTGCTGCTCATTTGGAGGAGTGGGGAATCAAACTCAGCTCTCCATATTAGAATCCACCTCTCTAAACCTACTCTTAACCACTATACCACGCTGGCTCTTAATGGGCAAAGGAGCTTTGGCTATGGTTTGGAAGTGGTGTGGCTGACTGGTGTCTGGGTGAGATTGTGAGATTAAAAAACAAAAACAGCAAACTTTAATTCTTAGATTTGAGGGTTAGTGCAAAGAGTTAATCCCACCTTCTACTCTCCCCCACTTTCCCCTTTTCACACACACACATTGCTCACCACTTGCTGTGTGTGTTTGGAGTTCATCAGAAACACAAAGTTCAGGCAGCCTGAAGTGGGAGCACCATCAGAGTCGTTTGCTGCTTAACAGCTGTTGGGCACCAGCATGTTAATTCCTGGCAGATGTGTTCTGGTATGCCCTCCCCCCCCACACACACACATGTCTATAGCTGAAGGTGACTGGGTTTTCCTTGGGAGCAAGCAGTTGGGGGCTTGTGAAGTGGCTCGCCAGTGAAAGGTCCTTGTCATCTGGTTGCTGTGGGCAGCTGCATGCTCCGCCATTCCTGTGCGGCTGCCTCTGAGTGTTTTCAGTGGCCTGGGGATAGTTTTCCTTCTCCCATTTTTCCCGTGCAGTCACATGATTTAAAAAACAACAACCTGATAATATAGTAAAGAAGCGGGGAGGGGAGAGGAATTGAATAAACCCTGGGGGATAGTTGAGTTTGTTCAGCAACATTTTTTTTTTGCCATCTACTCTTGCTGACATTTCTCCACCCATTAAAGGTACATTTAGGGGAGGTACTTTGTAAGCATTCATTTTGAGCCAGCACTGGCCATTTGTGCCTGAATGGGTGTTTTAGACCCACTTTTCTCACCTCCTAAGGGGTGAAGCACTTGGTGCTGAGCTAGATTGTGACTGGGGTTACTAAATAGTTATTGGGTTTACATTTATGCATATAGCGAATTATAAAAAAAGAGAAGAAAAAGGGGAGAAAGGAGGGAGTAGCAACCAACTTTTTGGGAATTACTTAGGGGGTATGATTTACAGGTTTTTTTCCCACACATACAAAATTATGTAAGGACAAGGGGCCATGGCTCAGTGATCGACTCGGTATGCAGAGGGTCCCAGTGAGCTGTTTTCCAGTCTGCATGGAGAGTGCTAATCTTGATGGACCATGGGGCTGATTCAGTATAAGGCAGCTTAATTGTCTGCTCAATTGCATAACAGTGGCTCAATGGTATAACATCTGCTGTGCGTGCAGATGGACCCAGGTTTAATTTGTGATCATTCCAGTTGAAAGGATGGAAGTAGGAGGTGATGTGGAAGACCTCCGCCTGAGACGAGTGCACAATACTCACTTTATAGATCAGTGGTCTCATCTGGTTTAAGAGGCTGAATCAGATGTACTGTTTGGAATACACAAATAAGAGGTCAGAGTTAGGGCACTATTGAGAGAGAAAAACAGGGTCCTGCAACAGCAGAAGATGCTGGCTGTGTTTGGAATCAGGGTGGATCTGCCATAAAAGGCAGCCGTGAACAGGCTGCCTTAGTACAGCTGGCCCATTTAAATATGTTAGCATATTTCAATATTACACAGATCAATTTAATCAATTAAATTAACTAGTTAAACCCAATTTGTTATGTCTTCTTTGAATAGGCCCCTAGGGCAAATACTCAAGCCCTTTTTATTTATAATATTCTATCACATACCAGGAAAGCATGTTACAAGGGATCCTCCTGATATGCACACTTGCTGTTTTGTCTGAGCGGGACAATACAAAGGGTTGCTGAGCTTCTAGTGCATATGACCATATCCACTGAAAAGGGCTACACAGTATCAAGAAAGAAGCTAACACATGAAAGAGTCATCAAATTCTACAGCTGTCTAGAGGTAGTACTGAAAGATCATAAATAAACAGAATTCTGGTTTCATAAATTCCTTTCCTAAATTCTTCCAAGAGTTGGGGGATGTTCAAATCAAGTCAAGAAATGAGAGTGCCCCTTATGACTTGTCAGGCAACTAAGAAGCTTTAGCATCATTCAGAGAGTACTCGGCCAAGGAGAGCGGGTATTAAACTGAAACAATAAAAAATAAATAAATACCTTGACCAGGGGCATATGAAAAACAGTGTTGCTCAGTAGCGAGAGAGAGAGAGAGAGAGAGAGAGAGAGAGAGAGAGAGAGAGAGAGAGAGAGAGAGAGAGAGAGAGAGAGAGAGAGAAAATAAAGTCTAAATTACTCACTCAAGGACAAGTTCTTCTTTCCCTTTATGTACCACAGTGATTCCTCCTTTTGCTGCAAAGACATTAGGAGTTCCTGGTTGCCAGTCCTTGGCCAGCAATCCCCAGGAGACTGGGGGATGGAGACACACCAAAACAGTGTCTTGTGATGCTGTGATGCCATTTCTGGCTGCCTACCTGGAAGTGATGGTCCTGTGTTGCAGGGCACTGTAAGATCCCCTCATTAAAAAACAGAACCAAAAAAAATGAGCTTCAGGGAATTCTAGAATATTCCACAACATTGCAACATCACTTCCAATTACACAGTCAGAAATGACACTGGGCTGCATAGGATGCCATTCAGGCCCCTCCATTTTTCCTTGGCTGCTTACTAGAGCAAGGGCATGATACAGAGGGAGGGGTATGGAATTCTACCTCCCTCAACAAGCACTTGGCAAGCTGGGACCAATGGGGTGGTGGTGGTTATGCAACCCTATAAATAAGGTTTTATCTAGAAGTCTGCCAACAACTTGAAACCCTTTTTTTCTTTTGTACTACTTCTTAAAAGAGGATTTTGCAACTTCTCCTTGTTTGGGGCCCACTACATACCTGCAAAGAAATGAGCAGTTCCCTCAAATAAAGCTGCAGGCTGTTGTTCTCCTGCTGCTAACCAGAATACTTATTTTATTTGTTTACTTCATTTATTTATACTCCACCTTTCTTCCTGAAGAGAGACTCAAAGCAGTGTACACTGAATGACTAGGGATGGCTGCTATTGCAGTTGATAATGTAGGAACAACTTTACTAATTGCTCATGCATCTTGACCTTTTCCTCCCTGGGTTCAAACTGACGGGAGCCATTTCCCAACTTCAGAACTTAAAAAAAAGAAAGAAAACAATATATTCAAAGGAAAGTAACATGGGGTGGATTCAGATTCAGACAACTGCTCTTTTCTTGGTCTTTAAGCTGCTAATGTACTGGAATTTCATTCTTTATATGATGTGGCACCAGTCTCACGTGGCTAATTTTGTATGCAGTACTTGTGATGCTTATTGTAAGGTGTTATCGAAACACTGTTGCACAAATCAATTATATTCTAAAGCTTTTCTCAATATCCAGATGTACTGATAGCCCTTAACACTGTGATCTGTTATGCTTGAGACAGATACTAGCTTTTGTTTAGTTCACCCCCCAAGTTTTTAAACACTTCGAACAAAGGTTCAGTGTTGTGGTGAGTAGCACACCTATCCCACTGTCTTCTCTAGCAATCAGATGTTGAAAGGGTTATTTTTTTATTGTTTCTACATAAAGCTGGCTTTATTGAGAGAAGACTGTATACAAATCTACATAGTAAAAACATTTGTCTTTAATGGATTATTGATTTCTTTTTTTTTTAATTCTTGTTTTCTCCCACTTTCCCAACTGGCACACACTAAGATATGCTTACATAATAAGGAGTGCAGTGTCCCATCTCTCAGACTAGATGTCTTCATAATTATTGTTTCAATGAAATGGGTTCTTTTTTCAGAATTATTTCAAACAATGTAATTTGATCTTTTAACTAAGGTATACATAATACATTTTATGTAAACAGTATATCTAGACTGGATAATAAACAAAGGATTTTATCCACATAAAAACTTTGTTTCCCCAAAATTTCTATTTTTTTCTAGAAAAAGGTGAAAAAATCTCATGAATTAAAAGTTCTGAAATATTACATCTCAGTAAACAAAAGACATACAGATTCAGGTAACTGATTCAATATGGAGAAACTGAGAATAGCAAATTGGTCAGAGCATTAAATTGGGAGCTATACACACAATTAATAGTGCAGTTAACAGTCGTACTCATTCTATGTTCATTGACTTTCTTTGGACTCAAAAGGGTGTAACTCTAAGCCATTTTTCTTCAGATTTGGACCAGGTTTTTTTGTTTGTTTCTTTGTTTTCTTGCAAAAGGAAGTATGTGCATGTGCTCTTCTGCAAATTAAATGCATGCTTAAAAGATCACTGCATACCCAATGTGCATTAATGCTGTGATGCAAAGCAACCAACTAGAAAATCCTGTTCTCTTCCCTGACTCTGCCAAATGCCTTATCTGCTTTTGCCTATAAATGCTTTGAAAATGCACTGTCACTTTTCAAGAACATGGAAACTGCCTCAAAATAATAATTTTGATGCATTCCTCATTATGAGATGCATGATTAATCCCTGTGTGAAAAAGTACTGTATTAAACAATCCCTATTCAGAGAAAGCTTTAAAATGTTTAAAAGGAAACAATGACTAACTCCACACATTCCTTTCTTTGGAACTTACCAATTTATATATACCATTATATACCCAAAATGTATGTTTTTTTTTTCTAATATCATAATGCTGCCCATATGTTGGACATGTACAGCATATGGATGAAGTCTGATTCACACTTCCTTTCAATGATACACAAAGCAGGCAAGAGCCACTGAATGATCTAACATCAACAGGTTCAATCCTAAACAGAGTTACATCCTTTTAAGTCCCCTGAAGTTAAAAGAAGAAGAATAATAAGAAGAATTGGTTTTTATATGCCGACTTTATCTACCACTTAAGGAAAAATCAACTGGCTATCAATCACCTTCCCCTCCCCTCCCCACAACAGACACCCTGTGAGGTAGGTGGGGCTGAAAGAGCTCTAAGAGAGCTGTGACTAGCCCAAGATCACCGAGTAGGCTTCATGTGTAGGCATGGGGAAACAAATTCAGTTCACCAGATTAGCGTTCGCCACTCATGGGGAGGAGTGGGGAATCAAACCCGGTTCTCCAGATTAGAGTTCACCAGACCACTGCTCTTAACCACTACACCATGCTGGCTTAGAATTGTATAACTCTGTTTAAGATTGCATTGTAAATATGATTCCTGGACACTTGGTGATTCCTCTATGGCATCCAGAGTGCTGTACATTTCTTTAATTAAAGTTAAAACCAGCAAGGACAAACTAGTCTCAATGTTCATGCCACCCATATCTATAAATGGAAACTGCACAAAAAGTTAAGTGTTTGGTTCTTGTAGGTTATCCGGGCTGTGTAACCGTGGTCTTGGAATTTTCTTTCCTGACTTTTCGCCAGCAACTGTGGCAGGCATCTTCAGAGTAGTAACACTGAAGAACAGTGTCTCTCAGTGTCAAGGGTGTAGAAAGAGTAATATATAGTCAGAAAGGGGTTGGGTTTGAGCTTATTGTCCTGCAAAAGTATTGTCCTGTAAGTATCAAGATAATGTGCTAATGAGGGTATGGTATGTTAATATGGAACCATTGTATCCTGAAGTGATCTGTTAATGTGTGTAATCCAAAACTAATCTGTATGGCTATTGTTGAATGTTGTCTTTGTCTGGAGGTTTTTCAGGGCAGGAAGCCAAGCCTTATTCATTCTTAAACTCTCCTCTTTTCTGTTAAAGTTGTGCTGATGTTTGTGAATTTCAATGGCTTCTCTGTGCAATCTGACAAAATAGTTGGTAGAATTGTCCAGTCTTTCAGTGTCTTGGAATAAGACCCTGTGTCCTGTTTGTGTCAGTCCATGTTCAGCCACTGCTGATTTCTCAGGTTGGCCAAGTCTGCAGTATCTTTCATGTTCTTTTATCCTTGTTTGTATGCTGCGTTTTGTGGTCCCGATGTAAACTTCTCCACAGCTGCAAGGTATACGATATACTCCTGCAGAGGTGAGGGGGTCTCTTTTGTCTTTTGCTGATCGTAGCATTTGTTGTATTTTCTTGGTGGGTTTAAACACTGTTTGTAGGTTATGTTTTTTCAAAAGTTTCTCCATCCTATCAGTGACTCCTTTAATAAATGGCAAGAATACCTTTCCTATGGGAGACTGGTTTTCTTGAGTTTTCTGATTTTTGTTTGGTTCATTTTGTTTGGTTTATTAAAGGAGTCACTGATAGGATGGAGAAACTTTTGAAAAAACATAACCTACAAACAGTGTTTAAACCCACCAAGAAAATACAACAAATGCTACGATCAGCAAAAGACAAAAGAGACCCCCTCACCTCTGCAGGAGTATATCGTATACCTTGCAGCTGTGGAGAAGTTTACATCGGGACCACAAAATGCAGCATACAAACAAGGATAAAAGAACATGAAAGATACTGCAGACTTGGCCAACCTGAGAAATCAGCAGTGGCTGAACATGGACTGACACAAACAGGACACAGGGTCTTATTCCAAGACACTGAAAGACTGTACAATTCTACCAACTATTTTGTCAGATTGCACAGAGAAGCCATTGAAATTCACAAACATCAGCACAACTTTAACAGAAAAGAGGAGAGTTTAAGAATGAATAAGGCTTGGCTTCCTGCCCTGAAAAACCTCCAGACAAAGACAACATTCAACAATAGCCATACAGATTAGTTTTGGATTACACACATTAACAGATCACTTCAGGATACAATGGTTCCATATTAACATACCATACCCTCATTAGCACATTATCTTGATACTTACAGGACAATACTTTTGCAGGACAATACTCAGCTCAAACCCAACCCCTTTCTGACTATATATTACTCTTTCTACACCCTTGACACTGAGAGACACTGTCCTTCAGTGTTACTACTCTGAAGATGCCTGCCACAGTGGCTGGCGAAACGTCAGGAAAGAAAATTCCAAGACCACGGTTACACAGCCCAGATAACCTACAAGAACCAATGAACTCTGACCGTGAAAGCCTTCGACAATATTTTAGTTAAGTGTTTCCTCCAGCCATCACTCTATGGGTTCCATCCACTGATTTGCTGACTGAAAGGCCATCAATAGAAATTGTCAGAAAGCTGAAAGGAGAGGCTAAAAAATGGTAAAACAGGAAAGAAAAATATCATGTGAAATACAGTTTTCCTCAAAGACAGTTGACCGATAAGCTTTCATGTTCTCTATACACAGATAGAGCTTTGAAGCACTGAGGTATTCCCTACCTAATTGGGTACCAAAGTTCATTATCATTCTTCCAGTCCCCACTTTGTCTCCCATTTTTACATCTGTATTTTCGTTCCTTGGTAACATTGATTTTTATCTGGCAATTGCTTCACTGACATTCCCACAGGCAAGTTTTGCCTTTTGGAGTGCAAAACATCCCCCCCCCCCCAAAAAAAAAAGATTTAGGCTAAAGTGGCTTTTTGTTGTTTATCATTGTACTTTTTTTTCCTAGTGAGATATCATAGGAGTTATCTTTTAATTCAAAAATGCCAAAGGGTAGCAGGAGGATGTGATTGGATTCATCATGCTTTTTCTTGACACTTCCCTTACCACCCTCAGTTGTATCCCTTCCCCTAAAAAGAAAGGAGGGGAAACCAAAGGAAATATTGAAAAGTACATAGCTCAACACCTAGGCATATAGGAAAAACAATCCATTGAGTGAGTAATTCGCATGAAAAAATCATTCCTGTACACGGCTTGCCTTCAACTGTATGCAAGGAGCTTGCAGAGGTGACAATTCTATATTCAGCAGCTTTGCTGAAAATTTATTATAGATCTTGGAGTGTCATTTAAGACTATGGAGTTTAAGCCATTTGATTTTTGTAGAACATTTGAAAATATGTAATGACTGGAGAGCACCCTGTAAAAAGCAGTGAACAACATTCTGGCAACTGATTTGAATGTATTTAATATAAAACCATATAATTTGCACACACACACACAAGATCGGACTGGAAATCAATTAACATTGAACAGCAGCTCTTTTTTAAAAAAGGAATTTGGTCCAGCATGCTCATAATAAAATAAACTGGACTAGATACCCCAGAGTAGCTTAGTCTCATTAGAATTTGTAAGCTAAGCAGGATCAGCCATGGTTACTACTTGGATGGGAGACCATCAAGGAAGTCCAGGTTTGCTAAGCAGGGGCAGACAATGACAAACCACCTCTGTCCATCCTTTGCTTTGAAAACACTATGGGGTCACCATAAGTTGGCTGCGACTTGACGCTTTCCACCACCACCAA
Organism: Euleptes europaea; assembly: GCF_029931775.1. Taxonomy (NCBI): domain Eukaryota; kingdom Metazoa; phylum Chordata; class Lepidosauria; order Squamata; family Sphaerodactylidae; genus Euleptes; species Euleptes europaea. Next base: position 65,976,979 of record NC_079317.1, read on the forward strand.
ATAAAATCAAATTATACACTTCTTTATACAGCAGTTCAGAATTAAAAAATGCCAGAGGTCTGTCTGCCATACTGAATACCACAGTTCTGTAAAATCATATTAACTATTGTATTTCTCAGTCATTGATATGCTTTGATCAAACAGGCAATCTAAATTGTAACACAGATACTAACTTGTCTATCAATGTAGGGTGATAACAAGATAAATAGGTATAATGCACATATAAGGGGGATAATTATTAGGATGTCATCTTTTAAGTATTTTGGATACATTATTAATCCAGGTTTTACAGTTCTATATTGGCTTGGTATGTTGTATGTTTTTGTTGAATTATGTATAATATTGTTAGGTGCTCTGAGACCTTCTGTTGGGAAAGAGTGGGGTAAAAGTCAAATAATGAATGAATAAAATAACACATCATCCACAAATCCCACATCTGCTGAAGCTGAAGGGTGAGAGATTAAAACAGATAAAAGGAAGTATTTCTTCACACAACACAGAGTTAAATTATGGAACTCCCTGCCCCAGGATGTGGTGATGGCTGCCAACTTGGAAGGCTACTAGTCAAAATGAATATTAGTCATGATGCATACCTATTCTCTACAGTATCAGAGGAGCATACCCATTATATTAGGTGCTGTGAAACACAGGCAGGATGCTGCTGAAGTCATCTTGTGTGTGGCCTTTCTAGAGGCACCTGGTTGGCCACAGTGTAAACTGACTGCTGGACTTGATGGGCCTTGGTCTGATCCAGCATGGCTTTTCTTATGTTCATATGATCCTCATATTGTACAGAATACCATTATGTGCAGTTTTGGCATCCAGTATAGGCAGTAGGAAGGGTAGTCCTCCACAAGGAAAAATTGACGCATATGTCAATATTTCACATCACTATATTTTGTATATGTCACATCACTATATTTTGAAACAGAATCTCAATGGTTTAGGCCCATTCTACAGCCTAGTGTTAAACGTTTATGAGGATTAGGAAGGGGGTTGCTTCATGGTAACCAGCTTACCTACAACCATGAAGTTTTTCCTTCTCTCCTCCCTGTCTGGTGATATAGAAGCAAGGAAAAGGACTCATCCAATTCATGCCTTTCTGCCACCATTCCTTTCTTCCCATCTCATTGCCCCTGAATTTCAATTAAAAGTGGCTCAAACTCTTGCTCAGACAGGAGATCCTTCTGGCCACACACTCACTGTACCCGTCCCCATAGTGTACCAGTCCCCAACAGGTTTGTATCATGCTGGTCACTCAGGCAGCCCAATCCTAAGGTGGGGTAGTTAGTTGATTGCCTGGGATGGTGCAGCCATGCCACCTCCTGAGAGGCATCCCAGGTTGTAAATAAAAAGTAAAAATTGACTTAAAAAAAAACCTGTGAAACGCTCCCATTTAGTTTCATGGGGCTACGCCAGCTTTTCACAGGGCTACGCCAGCTACTTGATGGCTGCAAAATGATGTGTTCCTGGGGTGAAAGTGCTTTGGAAGCTGCCTAAAGGCAGCTTTGCCCCTGGGAAACCCCCCTGGATGCTGGTGTGAACAGTTGCGCTGGAAAATCACTGTTGGGGAGGCAGTGCCAGCACGCAAGGCTAGGGCTACCGCATCACGCCCCGGAGCCAGTGTAAGCCAGCATCTATGTCACTTTGTATGGCGCAAGTGGCATGGATGCTGGCACTGGGGTGATGCCAGCTCCTAAGCGTCCCCATTCCCCTTTCAGGATTGCATGGTTAATGTGGCAGAGAGCCTGAGCTCTTTCTCTGGTCTTTCCTTGTGCTTGCTATCTCTTGTGGTCTCTATCCCCTCCCCTAATTTTTCTAAAGTAGCAGCTTACATGGTGGTAGTTGAGCATCAATTCTTTGACCTTCTAGCTGACTTGAACAGCCTACAGGGGAACACTTGTATATTGTTGTTGTTAATGGGAGAGTTTTAGTGTGAATATGCATGGTATACTTGCAGGTTAATTTTGCAGTTCTTCTGATGCTACTCTGTAGGTTGACCCCGAACTCATCAGATGTGCTGTCAGAAAAGCTACAGGTTACCATTGACATTGATCTCCATGTTACAGTATTTTCCTGATGATTGCCACACAACAAAAATGCAGCAGATAGTGAAAGAGAATCTATGGCTTCTGATTTGAAATGGCACAATCTGGCAAATCCATGCATTAACAGTAGGTGTCCATCGTTCTGAAACCACCTCCTCTGTATTGACATTCTCCTCAATAGCCCTGGAAATGGAATTGCAAATCAGGATGCAATGTGCTGCCTACCTCACTTCTGATGCATCAAGACATTGTATACAAAGGAAAGCAATTTTACACCATTTTCTGGACCATTAAATGTGATGCCAATGCATCCATACCACATTTAGGCAAGTTGTATTTCAAAAGCATACTGCAGGTTCTATACCATATCAAGGTGATGGACTGGATTAAATCTGCTCACATACCCTAAGAGCTTTGTTGCAAATATAGCCCATATTTTTCCAGCAAGCCTTTCATTTAATTGATAGCAAGAAAGGAACAATCAATCAGGCATTCTACCTAACATAGTTACCTGTCTGTCAAACATTCAAAGGCCTTCATTAAATATATTGAGGAATACTTGCAAGTACAAACTGTGCCACAGCTCAAATGACCCCCAAAGACAGCCAACACAATAGACCATTTTCATACAAAGTATCTACTCAGGAAGATTTAATGATGCAAATCACCCATTTAATCAAACCATTATTAATGGCATAACTTTATGCTTAGGGTACAGTGGTCTCCAGCACTAATATCATTTTCATTCTGAACTGTTGGTTTCACAAAGTTTATAATTCTGAATTGGGTTTGCTGAATATGAAAATTACAAAGTATGAACAACAAAACTTCACACTGTAATGATGTTGACCTTGAAAAAAAGTTAAATGGAACATTTATTTTTTTGCCAATCTCTACTAGATTCAGAACATCCTGGGATCTGTCTGGAAGTTTCAATTGAATATAAATAATATTCATGAATACATACATGAATACATGAAGCTGTCTTATACTGAATCAGACCCTTGGTCCATCAAAGTCAGTATTGTCTACTCAGACCAGCAGCGGCTCTCCAGGGTCTCAGGCAGGGGTCTTTCACATCACCTACTTGCCTAGTCCCTTTAACTGGAGATGCTGGGGATTGAACTTGGGACCTTCTGCATGCCAAGCAGATGCTCTGCCATTGAGTCCAGCCTTGATTTAACTCAATGCCAGTGACTCCTCCTATCTTCAGCTATCTGTCCATCTTCATCCCACTTATCTTCCTTTCCATGTTTGTCTCAGAAAATAAACAAAATAAATTAGGTGGCAGTAAATATTCAGTCTAAGAGAGAGAGAGTACATTAAATATCTGTTGATTATCTATTGAGTCACTTTTCTTTTAGAACAAGGAACAGGGATACACAGAAGATATGTGTAATCTCCTGGATTTGAGCACAGCTAGGAGCCCCGTGGCGCAGAGTGTTAAGCTGCAGTATTGTAGTCAAAAGCTCTGCTCACGACCTGAGTTCGATCTCGACGGAAGTCGGTTTCAGGTAGCCGGCTCAAGATTGACTCAGCCTTCCATCATTCCAAGGTCGGTCAAATGAGTACCCAGCTTGCTGGGGGTAAAGGAAAGATAACTGGGGAAGGCACTAGCAAACCACCCCGCAAACAAAGTCTGCCTTGGAAACGTCAGGATGTGTCGTTACCCCATGGGTCAGGAATGACCCGGTGCTTGCACAGGGGACCTTTACCTTTTTAGGAAGAAAAAGACTTGGGAGGGCTTACTGATTGACACTTTGATTTGGTTGGGTTGGTGAGTTAGCTCTTGACCTTTTAAAGTGGACCTCCAACTTTCACCTGACACATAGATAAAAAAGTCTGAGGTTTAATGGCATGAGTTACATTTGCTACCTTCTGTCTCTTTGCAGCTTGGTCACACTGGGCTCCCATTGTGATGCACGCTCCTGTTTTAGAAGGTGTGAGCACCAGAGTCTGTTTTGACCAAAGAATAGCAGAGGCCTCTCTGCACAAGACAGCCACAAAAATACTGCTTCCATTGCTTTCCAGCATGTTTCCATCTCCTTCACATCTATCAGAGATGAGCTAAGCATCCAAGTAGAAAGGAGAATGTCCTATCTGCAAGGCAGATCTGGGCTGTCTGCTGTTATGCCTGATGTGCATCCACAGAGATGAGTCTGACAAGGGAAGGGTGCTTTCCTTCCTCTGATTTAGTATGGCTTACTTTGCTTTTTGTTCCTAGATAGCCCCCCTTCCCCTGCTTCAGACCTCACTGTGTCTCTAACATGGAACAGTTCTTCCCCTACAGATGCATACATTCTTGGAAACAAATATACTCAAATGAGTGGTTTTTGTTTGTTTGTTTGTTTGCAAGTTACATTAGAAAAGAGTTTGTTGATATTCATGAAAACTACTTTGGGGATTTCTGAGATTTGTCATCTGACAAATAGGTAGGGTTGACAGGTGGCTGGTTTCGGCAAGCATTTGCCTGCCAATTCATTTGGCTGCTCCAGAGCTGCGATCATGCACACAATGTGATTACATCACTTCCAGTTTTACCCCAAGGGGTTTGAACACTAAAGTGGCCGCAGCAATGTGGTGCTTCTGGGGGTAAACCCAGAAGTGACATAATCGCGTTGTGCATGGCTATGCATGCGATTGCCCCAGCCCTGCCCCCTAAAACCTCCCACCAATGGAGGGGGAGATCTGGCAACCTTAAGAGTTTTGCCGGCTTGGTGAGAATGTTTAATGTAGTGGACTAGTTAAAATAATGGTTTCACCACAACAATAAGCAAATAAATGTATTTCCCCCAGGATAGTTCTGCATCTGAATTCAGTGTACCCTGATACCATACTCTGGATACCATCACCTTGCCCTCATCCACAACCCTTCATACAAGCATACAAAACATTCAGGTCTGATTTAAAATAGTCAGAGCCTTTCTGCTGGTGCAAAGAGATAAAGGGTGGTGAATCTACGAAGGTGACAGAAGCAATGAAAAAGGGCCCAACACCTCGTTAATTGGTTTCGGAAATAGTTGAGAAAGACTGTAGTCATTTACCTGCACAACATCCCCCCCCCCCATTAATTTGCAGTACTACTCTTATGGATAATATAATATTTACAACTCCAGCAAGAAAAAATCCTTCAAAAAAAGTAATGCCGTTGCATCCACCTGAATACCCACAGACATTATTATGAGAAATGTCATTCACAACCATTAACATGCTGGGAGCGATCCAGTTCACAGACACAACTAAATTGCCTAAACAACATTCAGCATAGCATTTAGACAAAAGTAAATTGCACCTCTACTCTGCAAACATTTGCAACCAAAAAAAAAAAAAAAGGAAGGAAAGAAAGAAAGAAAGAAAGAAGAAAAATCTTTTAACCTTCACAGCCTACGAGATAATACTGCAAAGAGACATTGTAAGGACATAAACTTACAGAAAGGCAATCTCTTTCAAAAAAAATAAGAACAGGGCTTATCTACACATTTAGCAAATGTGTAGCACAGATGCCTGCCTATGGCATTAGCTAGCTCACCTCTGCCACCTTTTACAATGCACAGGCAATTTGGAGAGGTGCTGTTTATGGGCTTTTGTGAATGGGCCTCTATGTAGACCCATAGAGGCCTGACACATTAGGAGACTGGAAGGAAACAACTAAGACACCTTGGCGTCATGGTTGTGCAGTGTAATCTGGCTGGGGTGGAGGGAGATCAGAAATACCCCAGACTCTCAGTGGCCAAATTTGAGAGTGTAGACCTATCTATGGAACCCCTCTAGGTTGCTTTAGCTTGCCTCAGATACCCTTTGGGTTCTTTATTAATTTCTTAATCCTTCAAAGCAGAAGCCTCCACAGGCTGTAGCTAGGATTGCCAGCAGGTCATAGAAAGGAACAGAGACACATGTAAACAGTGTTGCCTGACAGGAAATACCTATAGCATCAGGTGACATTAGGGTTGCCAGGTCCCTCTTTGCCACTGGTGGGAGGTTTTGGGGGCGGAGCCTGGGGAGGGCGTGGTTTGTGGAAGGGAGGGACTTCCATGCCATAGAGTCCAATTGCCAAAGCGGCCATTTTCTCCAGGTGGACTGATCTCTATCGGCAGGAGATCAGTTGTAACAGCAGATCTCCAGCTACTACCTGGAGGTTGGCAACCCTAGGTGACTTGGTGGTGTCATTTCTGGGTTTTCAAACAGAAATTACATAGCAGCCATGGCTTTCTCCTGCCTCCCTTTTCAGTGTGTGTGTTCCCTCCTGGAAGCATAGGAAGCAAATGGTAACAGGTTGCCCTCCAGAGTGCCAAAAGTGGGCAACCTGCGCTTTCAGCTATAGAACTGAGACAGGCCAAAAGATTGGATGGAAGAAAGGAAAATCTGAGCTGTACGTGTCCTCCTCCCCTGGCAATAGTGGGGTTTTTGTCTCAGACATCACAGCATTAGAGAAAGCTGAAGAAGCAAATGGTATTACTAGGTGTCATAGTGGTGTGTCCTGTTAACATTAAGTAATATATATTTTTTGTTTTTTCAGTCTATGGATGAATTTATGGTTAGCTCTAGGAATGTAAAATTTCTGGAAATTTTGAAGTCATGGGGGGAAGATGTGCTTTTTCATTTTTGGAGGGATGGACAATTTGGGAAAAATTGAAATATATGCAAAACTTATTTTCCTATTGACCCTTAACTAATCTTACTGCTTTGACAACATAACATGCATCATTTATAACTTACATCATATAAAATTGCAACGTTTGACAAATTTATAGAATTTATAATTTATAAATGCCTTAGTTTTCTATAAGCAAAACTGCAAAAATACCCAATACTTGAAAGAAAACTGCAAACGGATACACCCTATGCTAATATATGCACCTTATTTTTTGCTATCTGGTTAGAGAGAAGTCAATTCTCAATGGAACTTCCAGAGTTTCCAGAGGCTTTGGTGCAGTTTCTGTTCTACCTCTGATTCCTCACCCCCACCCCAGCATGGTAGGGCAATAAGCTACTTGTTACCCAACCTGTGGGTGTATGTGTCACAGTGGCTGAAGGAAGAGGTGGAAAGGTCCACTACACGGTCAACCACCAGTCAGGACAAAAGGACAACAGTAGGTATGCAACTGTTGAAAAGCAATGAAGGCTCTGCATGGTCCCCCCATGAAGAATACATATCCTTCTAGGTACTGAAATGCATCTTGGAGTTAAGAGCTGTCTGTGTCTACAGCATGCCCACCTTGTCTTTAAAAGCATTTCACTCATCATAAAAGAGAAATTATTTCATAGACGTTCTTTTCAATATTCGCTCAAATTTCCAATTTTTCTTTTGGAAAAAAAAATTGGGGGGGGGGTAAGGCCTGAGAAAAAAAGGAGGGAGATTTCCCCCCCCGCAATTCCCCCTCCCCCCCGACGCCCTCATATCTCTAGTTAACTCAGATTAGTTTGTAAAACTGTTTCTTGACCATCTCTGCCTCTGAGTCCATAATTGCTCCTTAAAGTTTCCAAGCTCAAACCCTAAGACGTCTCACATATGTTCAGTTTCCAGAATCTTCCTTTGTTCACAAGGCTGTTCTTACATGCTGTCCTAGAGGATTTGTCTCTTGGACCCTACTTGTTTCAGCTTCTTTTCTGTATGCTTCTTTTAATTCCTGGAAGCATCTCCTTTCTAGTTGCACAACAAATGCTTCTGACACTCTGCTCCTCTGCTTACATGATAACCAAATTTATGCAATATAACACATTTATGTGATGCTATGACCCTTTATCTACAGATAGTGGATATTGCTGAAATAGCTTACAATTTATTATATTTTATCTCCTCTTTTTCAAGGAGCTGATGGTGGTGAACATAGTTCCTGTCCACCAGGAAGTCTTCACAACAACCCTTAAAATAGATTAGGATGATAGATATGATTGGCCCAACATCATCCAGTGAGCTTCATATCTAAGGGGAGGACTTGAACCTCAGTCTCCAAGATCCTGCCCCAGCATTCTAACCAGAATACCACACCTGCTCGCTATATTGCTGAAGAAGTGTGATATCATGTGTTAGCCAGAGCCGTAGCTGGGAAGTTGGTGAGGAGGGCAGCCGCAGCCCCTGTGGCATGCAGAGAGGGCGGCAGGACTGCCTCTTCTAAGAAGGAGCAGGCTGTGTAGGAGCAGGCTGTGCTGCCCTCTCTGCATGCCACAGGGGTGGCAGTTGCCCTCCTAACCCACCTCCATCCCTCATCATGGCCCTGGTGTTAGCTTGCAATGGCAATACAATGCTATCTGTTGCCATTGAGCATCAGAGAATTGTCTAAAGGCACACAATAAAAGTGAAGAAGACCTCAGTCTAGTTTGTTCCTGAACAAGATGTTTGAGAGGTGAATTTAGGATTTGCTCTTACCAAGAAAAAAGTGGAATCTAAACAATTAACTAAACTGGCTGTGAGTAGGGATGCAACAAATTTTGCAGTGAACAAGTTCACCAGTCAAATTTACAGTGTTCAACTGTGATGATCACATGTGAGCCTATCACCTGGTCTATTTGGTTCAGCACTGAATGGCTCAGATACCTACTGAACATGTTTGTGTTGGGGTTTTCAAAATTATGCATGCATAAAAAGTGCTGCTGATAGAAATTCATTGGCAGCCATTTACACCGTAAGGATTATGAACATCAAATGGTAGAATTTAAAAAAGCATTTATTTATGACTGATGTATATGATTTCTGACTGATTAAACTATTTAAAGAACTGTCAGCCAAGTAGAAAAGCGGCACAGCAAGGACAGGTGGAAGGACAGCAAGGACAGAGTAGAAATTGGCCATGAGAGAATACACATATCAATTGCACTATACTACACTGTTAGGAAGGAATACATTGAAGCAACCATGAATCACCCTGAACAGGACAGCAAACCAATGAATGGTACATGGAAAAGTTGTTCCTCACATTGTGAATGGCAAACAGGTACTCAGCCAACGATGTGAGTGTTTGAGTTGTGAGCAGGGACACACCAACATGGTGAATCTTTTTTTCATTTCTTTTTTTCTTTGTATATATTGTTATTGGTGGTTTCCTTTATTGTTGTTGTTGTTTTGGCTTTTTCTACCATTTATATGCAATATAAATGTACATTCCATTTTTATACCACTTTATTTTCTCATAATATATATGTTATTCAACATCTGTACTACCCAAGTGACACAAAAATAATATTGGATTTTAATGGGGGAAATTCAGTGTCAGGGAAAAACCTCACTGGATTATTTCATAAAAGGCAGAAATGAAATCAAAATGGAGATTAGCAAATTGAATCTGCAACTTTCAAAATCTACACTATTTGTAAAGTTGAATTTGTGTACTAATAATTGTATCCTGCTTGAACACATATTTAACAACATAACGGTTTGTAGGACTGGGCAAGAATACCCTTTGTTTTTAAACCATAAACTTTTTAGGTGTACAAATCTGCTACCACAGGGAATTCACCTTTACATGTTCCAAATTATTCAATAGGGTATGCACAAGGATAGCTTTGCAAAGATTACCACAATTTTTTTAAAGAGCATTAGACACCATAAATAAGCATCAAGTCATTATTTTCCAAAGGTCATTCAGCACAATTGAGCTCAGCTATCTTGCATCAAAACACACACAGGAATTTATTTCCAGAAATGTGAGATGACATTCAGATTCAAAAACCTTCCATAAAACTGCAAACAAGAGCAAATTATTAAAGCACTTTTCAGTGACATACATTTGTTTTGCCAATAATGGACTGCTTTCTGCGTACTGCAGGATGGAGTGTAGTTATATTCATCACAGAAGGGAAATACCAAGCCATACCTAAGCCTACTCACACCATTACATTACACATTTTTGTAATGATACAATGACCCCAGACCTACAAACAGGGTAAACATATCTACTCAGAGTGGATTTGGTACCCTCAGCCATGAACACAATATGTGTTAGTCATTATTTGCAACTAAGAAGCACTTTCACTAGACAATATAACAATACAAGTCTTCACACGTTACAGTTTTAGTGGGTACATACCACCATTTGGATTTTATCCCCATAATGAGCTAAAATGATAAGCATTTTTATTTCATCTCATGTATACTGTGCATAAATTGCCCCCGACACTCAATTTCACATCTCTATTCCGGTAATTGGTACTGCACTCTGTCTATGTACTGGAGCCCAGCAGCAAGGTCGAAGCTAGAGAAAAAAAGAGGAAAGGTTCTAGGGATCAGTCATCAGTCTCCAAACACATAACACTTCTAGGCATACAGATGCAAATGGCTCTTGACATTTGTCAAGGGACAAATGGAGAAGTCCCCACTCTGAGAACCAGAGTAACAATGTTGTAACTTCCTTATATTTTGAACACTCAAAGCCTGATCTCTGTACCTACACCATGCCTATTCAGGCCCATTTCCCAAAGACCAGTACAGGGTTGGGATAGCGAGTGAGCGCTCAGTCCATAAAGCATGATCATGAAAATGTGATAGATTATCCCTGTGCTAACTAGTATGAGTGAAACTGGAGATATAGCCACTAGGTGCAGCCTTCAAATAGCAATGCAGACACAGAGTGCTTGATGTACAATTCTGTCTAGTGGGAGTTACACTTTCAGTTTTTTTGGGGTCAGTGGTTACTACCCAGAGAGAAGTTGATACTCCCGGGCAGATACATGAGATAGCTGCAACACCTTTTTCAGTTCCTGGGACCTGAGGGAGTGGAACTTGTGAGCATATTCCTTCACATATACCATAAAAAACAATGCAGTGAGCCTCAATTGTCCTTGGTCCTACCAAACTTTTTCATTTAACCCCAGTATTGCATGCTATGGAATAAATGTATGTATCTATTTCACACATTACATGGCTCACTGTTTGTGATTCTATGCCCAATAAAACTATAAAATGTGAAGCATCTCTAAAAGAGGGGGGGGAACAATCCAAATGTAAGATATTAGTAATTAAATCATTAGTGATGTTTGAATAGGCCAAAGTTGCATTCTAATAGTTTTGGCCAAATTTAAATATCATTATGATTATGCTAAGCATAAATACTAGATCGCCTCAACCCAATTATGTGTTCCAGTGTGCAGAAGCAATAGAATATTAGTTCTGGAGAATGTCCCCTTTTGAAACAACCAAATCAAGTCTACAACATAATATATACAAATCACTAAATCCAGGCTCCACTAAAAAACAGATCTTTCAAGTTAAAAGATATCTTGACATGCTTTGTCCCTTCACTTATTTATGTACATATGATCACACATATGAGAGATTGGGGGTGGTGGAGAATTGCTTTCAGTGCATACTCAGTGCATACTTTCAGTGCATTCTTTCAGTGTAGTAAATCCTTAGGAATTACTCCCTAGTTAGTGTATTTAGAATTGCAGCATGTGCCTACTACAGTTTTAATAACCCAAGACTAATCTAAATCTATTTGCTTAAACTTGTTTGTTCCAGTGATGATAAAGCAGGCATGAGGATCACATTTTTCAACTCAGCACTAGACGCCTGTTTTTATTTTCTCTCCCCCCCTAAGCATTGTGTTAATAAAGATACAGCAAGATATATTTAATTCAATTATTTTAATTACAGTTCATCATCTTCTTGTGGATTGAGGAAACTGGCAATTGATTCTAAAAATTAGAAGTGTGACTAAGAAGTGTTGATATGCAAAAATGTATTGTTTATTAATGTAAGGAATGTCCAATAGATTTGCTAATAATAAAATATTGGCTTCACTATCTGTGAAACATTTTCTTGCAATTAACAGAAAAAAGAAAGTAAGTAAAATTAAATTAACATTAAGTCACCCTATTCTTCAGTAATTCTCTAGTATGCCTATACTGATGCTTGAGTGGCAGTGATAGGATAGTGGATATGTATGAGCTATGTGACAAGAAGTCCGTGATTCAAATCTCACTCGCTAGGAAGAATCAAGTAAGACATTGTTTGAACTCAGTGTTAGAGTATCCCTTACTCAGAGTTAGAGAATCTGGTTTGTATGCAGAAGGTTCCAGTTTCAATTCCTAATATCTCCAGCTAAAAGGATCCTTAAGGTGATGTGAAAGATCACTGCCTGAGACCCTGGAGAGCCACTGCCAGTCATAGATTACTGACCGTGATAGACCAATGGTCTGACTCAGTAAACAGCAACTTCCTGTGTGTCTCAGTGTGTGGATTTAAAAACCTGCATGATGGGGTCATGTACAGATGGTGAGGATTTTTCTAAAAACCTGGGAGAAAATTGGAAGATTATCTCCCCCCCCCACACACACACACACACACACAAAAAAAAAAAAAACCAGAGAAATGATAACTGTGTGAGCACAGAATCTGCTAGTCAAAAACATTCTGGATGAGATTTCACTACACTTTTGAGACCTCAGCTAGAGCTAGCTGTCAGTGGCTGGTGGTGGGCAGGGGTGGGAGGCTTGAAGCAGCCACATTGCCTACTACAAGCCTCTCCTGCTCATGAGGGTATCAAGTTTAGTCATGCTTTCTACTCAACACCTCCCACCTGCTGACAGGTGGTGGCATTGGGGTTAGAAGTGAGAGGCCTGGACCAGAACATGTGCAGGACCTTCTGTCACTGCCAACCAGCTGACTGGGGATCTGGGATTTCCATTCAAAGCCTGAATTCCTTATCAGCTGGTTCATAGAAAGAAGCTTGGAGCGCAAAAATGTATCCTGCATTCTGTCTGCTCTAAGGATCCTTCCAGCTACTGCCAGCCAGCTGCTACCGTGAAAGGAAAACACATTAGTATATTTTCTACTTTAATTCCAGCTCACCCATTACCTGACTGCACAAGAGGAAAGGCTTATACCAACAGGAGCCACAGGGACCACAATGGGAGGGGACAATGGGATGTCCCTCCCCTGCATATCTTTGTGTGCACCCTGTTTTTCTTTTCTAATAATGTTCTACTTTTCAGGGTTGTTGAGATAGTGCATGACAAGAGCTGAAGTGCAATGGGTTGTATCCAAAGTACAATGAATTTACCAAAAGTCAAGGAAGATAAATTCTCAACCACTTACTCCCAGTTCACCCTATTGAAACCCATGAAATTCTTCTTTTGTGTTAGCAGAATCTCACAAAAAGCATGGGGTGAAGAGGAAGTCTGTAGTGGGAGACTGAAATGAACTAAAAATTCCTCTTCCTCCACCAACATAAGTGCTGTTAGCAGTTTTATCAAACATTATCTCAATGTATGATTATCATTACCTTATCACACATTATTCCACCATTCCTCCTGACCTCAGTTTTCCCTGATCCATTTTTCCTCACATCAACTCGAGAAAGTAGCTTATATTGAGAAAGAATGACTGTTCCAAACTACTCTGTCTACCTCACAGCAGTTTAGATATTTTAACCTAGATCCTAGACCTCCCCAGTTCTCCAAATCACTAAGCCACACTGGCTCACAGCTCTTGAAATATTTGGTAAAATTCCCTATGCTGGTAGCAGATAGTGTTTGAAACTAGAAAAGAAACCAAACTATGCTTTATGTGGACTATTTTGATATGTTTGCTTGCTGATATCCTTGCAGACTCTTTAGAGATGCCATGAAAAGCAATGCAAGAACACAGTGTGATACCTTGAAAACTGAAGAGTCAAAACAATACAATGAAAATCACACATCTCTTTCTAGCCATAAAATGTGAATTTCTGTCTCATGCATCCTCTGTTTGCCTCAGCTAATACAAGGAAGGTGTAGTTAAATACCAGTGAACATACTAATATCCATTAGCATATATGCTTTTTAAAAGGATCAGAAAGACTCATGTTAGATAGGTCCATCAATGGCCACTAGCATTAGTGGCTAAAACAGAACCTCCATATGAAGAGTAAACAGCTGAATACTGGTGCTACAAGGAAATCTTAGAGAAGACCTTGGCCTCTATCCTATGATCTTTGGACTTCCAGAGCACCTGGTTGGACCTGTTGTTGAACAGGATGCTTGACTAGATGGATTGCTGGTCTGATTAAACAGGGGGCATTTTATGTTCTTAACAGAAGTGATGAAGTACAAATAGAAGGGAGGAAAGAGAATGCTAGGAAGAATGGCAAAAAGAGAGGAACACAATTGTTTAGGGACAGAACGAAGGATAATATGATTATGAACAAACTGACCTGGCAGCAATTTGTAGAAAGAGTGATATCAAAAAGTGCACACAAGAGTTAAAAGTCAGTTAAAAGATACACTATGAATTTAAGATAGAAACAAAGTATATATTGTTGTGACTTAAGACACGAGTTAGAACAGTTAAAAGTGAGAAATGTTAGATTAATTATCTGATCTTTATGAATAATATAATGATTATAGAGAAGAAAAGAATTTAAAATAGAAAATGGATTAGAACATAAATTAGATTGTTTAGAAAAAAGCAAGAATGGAGAAGACCTGTCCGGGACGCTAACCCACCAAGAAGACTATTGTTCCTTACCCCCTTTTCCCTTTCTTTATGTATTACCCAAAAACACAATAAAATATTTTTTTAAAAGAGTTATAAGTCAGAACCTTTTCTCATCTTTTTTAAAAAATTAGTACTTCACAATATGCTAAATATAAGCAGCTTTGCAATATGGCCGCCATAAATTCATTTTAAATGAAGTTGGCTATTGACCAAAAAGAGATTAAAACAGATCATCAAGAGAAGTTGTTAATTATTTCTCTTTCCACCAGGGTCTCAAAACTGGGCTGTTATTTTTGGTTTCTTGTTTTGCTCTGAGATTAAGGAGGGGAAGAGAGAAAAAGGCTTGAAATAGTTTACAAAAATGTCTGTTGTGGTTTAATGAGGACTTACATTTTTTTACATGTTTTAATCCCATCATCCATCGATCTGAAATGATTAGCTCAGTAGTACTATCCTGGTCCTCATCCCAATGGTGTTCCTTATCATAATGTAGTGGGCATTTTTTCAGTTTTAGAAGTAGCTAATCTTCTGATGTTTAATATTAAATCATATTTCATTGCTAACATTTTCCTACAAGAATTACCATTGACAGGAACTGCTCTACGGAGAAAATCCTAAACTAAGGAAACAGCACACAAAGAAGTGGGAATAATCTTTGTGACATTATTCATCACCATCGTTAGAGATCTAAAGTTAAAATGTGATTAACAGTGTTGTGAATTCAACCATCTGCAGACTTTCTGTAGCAGGACATTCCTACTTCTCCCTCCTGCTATAACCAACTGAGCCCCCACCTCCTAAAATTTTGTTCTGGGGGGGAGGGTGGCAGTGTAATCTCATGAGCAGTATAGGTGGCAAGGCGGGGTTCTGCAGTAAGAGGGAGGAATTATTAGAAATCAACACTCCCTTCTACAAATGGCAATGCTATTGTGTTAGATATATCCTGGTTACATCATGATAATCAACATCAAAGGAATGGTTGGTGTTTTTTTACTTGTTTTGTTCTCATAACATTGGTTCAGCGAATCAAATTTCACATTCTGATAAACATCTGTGCAACATTTTTCTTGTGAGGAAGAAACAGCTTCTATTTCTCACTAAGACTTGACAGTAAGGGATGGGGGAGAAGGCCAGAATCAACCATTATATGCATCTTACAGGCATATCTCATAGCTATATTGTACCGAGCCATTTCGTCTATTGTTAGCAGGCTATAATTTCCTCAAGTACATTTCTAAAAGTTTTATACTGCTTCATGATAATTGCCTGAGAACATTTCTTATATGATACTAAGGACTAACGTAGACATTAACTTTCCTCATGTCCTCACGAGATAAGAGTCTTTCATGCATGTACAATACTGGAAAAAAGTATGATATACTCAAGGGAATAACCAGATCTTACCCAAGGTCAAGTCTATGTATTAAAATAAAGGCCTGTGTATTAAACTTAGTATCTCACTGTTGTTTTGGTGCCAGGCTGGGGGAGGAGCCGCCTTTAGCCACCTATGAAGGGTTGCACGGACGCCACGAGGAGGTAGCACAGCCGTGCTACCTCCTATGACCAGTGCGGGCATTCCTCTCAGGACTGCACTGTAAGATAATTTTACATTGGACCTGTTTTTTTTTTTTTGTAAATTAGTTCATTTTCTGAAATAATAATGAGCTGGAGGTGCATTTGCCCAAACCCCAATAAGGATGGGAGGATAAAGCTGTATTTTGGAAGGGCTGGGTCAGATACATCTTGTAGGTAAGTGTAAGGTGATGCACATTGGAACAAAAAAATCCCAACTTCAGGTGTAGGCTAATGGGGTCTGCACTTGCTGAGAAGGAAAAAGATCTTGGGGTCATAGTAGATAGCTCAATGAAAGCGTCAACCCAGTGTGCCGCAGCAGTGTGCTGCAGCACTTCATGCTGGAGCAAAATAATTGGTATTGTCCATGTGTCTTAATAAGCTGTTGGCTGATCTGTAGTGAAAGCCTGGGGATATTTGCAAGCATGAAGCCAATGCCTGCAAGTGTTTGGTCAGACTAATTAATAATATGCCTCACCCTCAGACAGAATGAATAATAATCCATTACGAGGTGAGGGGGAGAAAGTTAAACTGATGAGTTTCAAAGCCTGTAGCATTTATGAACTATTCTGTATAAATGGATATCATGGTTCTTAATTCTTTATTTCTTCAAACAGAGGGTTAATGCAAGAGATATTTTGGAGGAGTCATTCATCTCAGTAGATGAGCTATATCTGCTTGCAAAATTAACAGTTCTTATCTTTTTAATATTAAGCATACAATTTTTATGCAGAGTAAACTAATAGCTGTAAAAAAAACAAAACTCAACGAACAAAGGGCAAAAACGCATGGTTGCTTTATCCTCCTTTAGTCCCTGTTTTAGCCAGAATCGCACATTAGGCGAAACACATGTGTTCAATCCTGGCTGAATCCTGGCTGAAACAGGGATTAAAGGAGGACAAAGCAACCGTGTGTTTTCCCCCGACAGAACCAGTCTTGTAGCTTTAAGGAACAAGTGCCCTATGTGACAACAACAACACATGGACACTGTCTTATACTGAATCAGACCCTTGGTCTATCAAAGTCAGAACTGTCTACTCAGACCCGCAGCGGCTCTCCAGGGTCTCTCAGGCAGAGGTCTTTCGCATCACCTACCTGCCTGGTCCCTTTAACTGGAGATGCCGAGATTGAACCCGGGACCTTCTGCGTTCCAAGCAGAGGCCCTTCCATTGAGCTACAGCCCCTCCCCGGTCAATTTACCCCTAGGGTATGGAAGGGTCTCCAGGGTCTCACTGCGCACTTCTTGCAAAAAACAAAAACACAAGCAACACCACATGTTTCCCCCCCTAAACGTGCAATTCAAAATTCGAGTCCTCCTCTGCCTTAGTCCTCTCTAAATTGGACAGCGCAGGCTAGCCCGATCTCACATGAAGCTGCCTTATACTAAATCAGACCCTTGGTCCATCAAAGTTAGTATTGTCTACTTAGACCGGCAGCGGCTCTAAGCAGACAATATTACCAGCTGAAGCCTTGATTTCTGTCAGTGAAAGGCAGTGGGAAGGGAAAAGGACACTTTCCAGGGTTGACTTGCCCTTTGAGGGCAGACCCATCAGTTGCGTGACTCACTCAACCCTGACTGCTTCATGCTGTTCAACAGCATCCACCCTATGAAAGCCAGTGTGGTGTAATGGTTCAAGTTTCAGACTAGGATCTGGAAGATTCTGCCATTGTATGCACTGAGTAACCTTGAGCCAGTCACACACCCTCAGCCTAACCTACCTCACAGGGTTGTTGTGAGGATAAAATGGAGGAGAGGATAATGATGTGAACTGCTTTGGGTTCCCATTGGGGAGAAAGGTGGGATATAAATGAAGCAAATAACAAATTTAGCTGAAGATAAAGGGTAGGTAAGTTGTTTGATGGATGGGAAAGAGAGAAAGGAGCTGGGGAAAACGAGGGTGATCACAGGAGGAAAGAGATACTATAGGGAAATAGTATACTTTGGTGTTTTCAAGAAGTACTGCCTAACTATGGAGGGTTTTTTTCCTGTGTCAGCTTTCTATCCTTTCTGCCACCCTCTGCTCTCTCCCTACAGTAAATTTAGATTGTAAGCTCCTTGGGGTAGAGACCTTGCTTTAAGCATTTTCAGCTGACTTTAACACTGCAAAGCACTGAGTTTTTTTAGGGAGTGCAGTCTGTAGGCCCTGACCTAGGCTAGCCTGATCTCGTCAGATCTCAGAAGCTAAGCAGGGTCAGCCCTGGTTAGTATTTGGATGGGAGACGCCAAGGAATACCAGGGTTGCTGTGCAGAGGAAGGCACTGGCAAACCACCTCTGTTAGTCTCTTGCCATGAAAACACCCCCAAAAGGGGTCTCCATAAGTCGCCTGCGACTTGAATTTTGAATTTGGACTTGACGGCACTTTACACACACACACACACAGTCTGTGGCATGATTTGACAGCAAATTTGGAATGACCCCATGTAAAAATCATGGAGATCCATTTGAAATCATCTGGAAAATTAATCATGATCATGAATAAAATCCAGCATTTTTGGTCTCATGGAAAGTGTTTTCCACACAGAAACGGGCTGGTGTAATTTCCCCACTGTCGGTGCAGCAGCTTCTACAATGCAGCAACCATGGGGCTTCCACATGGCAAGTTTCTCAATACTTTCCCCATCAATGGCCATTCCCCTATCTCAGAACAGACTTTTATTACGGCATCGCCATTCTAAGAATACTTGATAAAATTGTCCACATTTCCCCTATCTCTACCTACCCCACATACCCCAGGGCCTTTTCAGGTTCTTTTTTCAAATCATCAATTACATACCATTATAACAATGTCACAATCTGTGTATCAGATTCTCCAAATTCCCAGCTTTCATACCCTTTTTAAATAAGTAAGTATCTGATTCCCAGCGTTCATTTTCTTTTAAAAAGGTAAGTATCTGGCCTCTTTCATTGTTGAAATATGCCTTTCCCATATAATTTGGCAACAAAAGAGGCATTTTTTAAAATGAAAGCTGGGAATGTAGAGAATTTGATACACATAACGTTACCTATATACTAATAGCCAAGTCATCCAAATTTGAGGATGCTTAAATCCAGTGACTGATCTGTGAACAGGTAAGACAGATCTTTCAACAAATATATATATTTTAAAAACCCCGGAAATGCTGCATTTTTTTAAAAAAAAACCAGGAATTGATAGGAGTGCCTGTGCTTTAAGAAATGGATTCCCTCAGTGGCTGTTGCTAGGCAACCACAACATTTCAGGCTGATTTTTTGTGAGTAAACAGGCAGGGGTGGAGGGCAGGGTCCTTTCCAGGCCTATCATGGCCTTGGGTTGCCAATTACAAGTTGGGAAATTCCTGGAGGACGGAGTCTGAGGAGGGCAGACTCCTCTGCGAAACAATTAAGAAAGATAATTATTACAGAAAATCATCTTACACCCTAAGATTTGCCATCTTTACTCAAAAACTATTTATAAAATAATTTTATGAATTTAAAATATTTGATTTAAAATTTGATTTAAAATACATGCCCCCCCCCCCAATTTACATATAATGTTTAATACCTTTTGTAATTTAAACAGTTCATTTCAGGAAAACTTAGCAATGAGTTCATTGGTTCTTGTAGGTTATCCGGGCTGTGTAACTGTGGTCTTGGAATTTTCTTTCCTGACGTTTTGCCAGCAACTTTGGCAGGCATCTTCAGAGGAGTAACACTGAAGGACAGTGTCTCTCAGTGTCAAGGGTGTAGGAAGAGTAATATATAGTCAGAAAGGGGTTGGGTTTGAGCTGAGTATTGTCCTGCAAAAGTAATGTGCTAATCATTGTCCTGTAAGTATCAAGATAATGTGCTAATGATGGTATGGTATGTTAATATGGAACCATTGTATCCTGAAGTGATCTGTTAATGTGTGTAATCCAAAGCTAATCTGCATGGCTATTGTTGAATGTTGTCTTTGTTAGTCTGGAGGTTTTTCAGAACAGGAAGCCAAGCCTTATTCATTCTTAAACTCTCCTCTTTTCTGTTAAAGTTGTGCTGATGTTTATGAATTTCAATGGCTTCTCTGTGCAATCTGACAAAATAATTGGTAGAATTGTCCAGTCTTTCAGTGTCTTGGAATAAGACCCTGTGCCCTGTTTGTGTCAGTCCATGTTCAGCCACTGCTGATTTCTCAGGTTGGCCAAGTCTGCAGTATCTTTCATGTTCTTTTATCCTTGTTTGTATGCTGCGTTTTGTGGTCCCGATGTAAACTTCTCCACAGCTGCAAGGTATACGATATACTCCTGCAGAGGTGAGGGGGTCTCTTTTGTCTTTTGCTGATCGTAGCATCTGTTGTATTTTCTTGGTGGGTTTAAACACTGTTTGTAGGTTATGTTTTTTCAAAAGTTTCTCCATCCTATCAGTGACTCCTTTAATAAATGGCAAGAATACCTTTCCTATGGGAGACTGTTTTTCCTGAGTTTTCTGATTTTTGTTTGGTTTAATGGCCCTTCTGATTTCATTCTTGGAGTAGCCGTTTGCTAGCAGTGCGTGATTTAGATGATTAATTTCTTCCTTGAGAAACTGTGGTTCACAGATCCGTCTTGCACGGTCCATTGATGTTTTGATTATTCCTCTTTTCTGTCGGGGGTGGTGGTTGGAGTTTTTGTGTAAGTAGCGATCTGTGTGAGTTGGTTTCCGGTAGACCTTGTGACCTAACTGAAAGTTTGTTTTACGGATGACAAGGGTATCAAGAAATGGGAGTTTACCCTCAATTTCCTTTTCCATGGTAAACTGAATGTTTGGATGGATATTATTAAGATGGTTTAGAAAGTCCATTAATTTTTCTTCACCATGGCTCCAAATAGTAAATTCCATAGGAAAGGTATTCTTGCCATTTATTAAAGGAGTCACTGATAGGATGGAGAAACTTTTGAAAAAACATAACCTACAAACAGTGTTTAAACCCACCAAGAAAATACAACAGATGCTACGATCAGCAAAAGACAAAAGAGACCCCCTCACCTCTGCAGGAGTATATCGTATACCTTGCAGCTGTGGAGAAGTTTACATCGGGACCACAAAACGCAGCATACAAACAAGGATAAAAGAACATGAAAGATACTGCAGACTTGGCCAACCTGAGAAATCAGCAGTGGCTGAACATGGACTGACACAAACAGGGCACAGGGTCTTATTCCAAGACACTGAAAGACTGGACAATTCTACCAACTATTTTGTCAGATTGCACAGAAAAGCCATTGAAATTCATAAACATCAGCACAACTTTAACAGAAAAGAGGAGAGTTTAAGAATGAATAAGGCTTGGCTTCCTGTTCTGAAAACCTCCAGACTAACAAAGACAACATTCAACAATAGCCATGCAGATTAGCTTTGGATTACACACATTAACAGATCACTTCAGGATACAATGGTTCCATATTAACATACCATACCATCATTAGCACATTATCTTGATACTTACAGGACAATGATTAGCACATTACTTTTGCAGGACAATACTCAGCTCAAACCCAACCCCTTTCTGACTATATATTACTCTTCCTACACCCTTGACACTGAGAGACACTGTCCTTCAGTGTTACTCCTCTGAAGATGCCTGCCACAGTTGCTGGCGAAACGTCAGGAAATAAAATTCCAAGACCACGGTTACACAGCCCGGATAACCTACAAGAACCAATGAACTCTGACTGTGAAAGCCTTCGACAATATTTAGCAATGAGTGTCTATTTTATGTAAGATTTTTAAATACATCAGTATGATACCTGAATGCAAAATGCATGTGAATCGACTAAGATGTGAAGACTGCATTCATGTATTTTTCACAATTTGTCCTCACTTCACATCCGACTAATTATGCATAGATTTTGCATTCTGGTGATATTCCCATATAACAACAACAACACTAATAGCCAGTATGAAGTCACCCTGTGATAAATTTTATAAGGTTTGATTTTTGCTGTTAAAAAGTACTATTTTATTTTGTGTGCAAATTATTCATGGGGGGAAAAAATCTGGACCTGTCACTTTTCCACACATTTGTGGTTCCTATTTGCAGTGCTTGTTCCAACTACCTGCTGGGGATGAGGAAGGAAGAAGGCAACAATAGTCAACACTTTTTTGCTTTGCCTGAATTTCATTGGCAATTGCATTGCCTGCCAACATGGTGCAACAAGTATGATCATGTGTATATGACCTGTATGTGACTAGTTGGGGCAGAATAGAAGAAGAAGAGGAGTTGGTTTTTCTGTACATTTAAGGAGTCTCAAACTGGCTTATAATCATCTTCCCTTCCTCTCCCTACAACAGACACCTTGTGAGGTAGGTGGGACTGAGAGAGTTCTGAGAGAACTGAGACTAGTGCAAGGTCACCCAGCAGGCTTCATGTGGAGGAGTGGGCAATTGAACCCATTTCTCCAGATCAGAGTCCACCATTCCTAACCACTACACCATGCTAGGACTCCGTTAAGGGTGTGCAAAAAAGAAAAAGAAAAGAAAAAGGTGAATTTTGGTTTTGGCTTTATAAGGCCTGAATTTTTTCAGCAACCCCAAAATAAGCTGAATACCCATACTGGTAAAAGGTTGAGGAACACTGTGATTCCTGTCAGTGTTATTGCCTCAAGCAAAGCTATGGCAGTTTCTTCCTGTTTTCCTCAAACTTTTCCTCTACTGAAATCCACTCAGTGTCAGTACCATTCAACTGTACTCATAAACAGGTCTGCTGCTGACAGTAGAACCTGCTGATAGTAGAACCTTCTTCTAATAATGAAATGGGAATTAGAAATCAAGTCTACAATGCAATATCAGAAAAAGCAGTCACATCTGACCAGTAGGTGTCACTCACTTGTTAGATACCAAACACTGTATCATGACTAATGTTATAACACTTTCACTGGAAAGCTGCATCCCATATAGCAAATTAGTACTTGTTGATAATAAAACCAGAATATGTAATGTCAGTACAATGAAAGATGGAATTCTTTCCGTGTCTATATATAAATGCTTGTGTGTGCATGAATGTACCCATATGAGAGATGTGATCTAGACTCTAATGGTAAAAGTTTCCAACACAGATTACATATAGTTCTGCTTCTTTACAGTTGTAACAAAATCTAAGGGCTTTCTAAATAAATTATTTTTAAAGGGCTTTATGTACTTACCATAAGACATCACGATTCTTAGTACTTACCATAAGACATCATCGTTCTTAGTTTTCTGCATACACAGAGCTTCATAGCCAGAATATCAGCTTTTTAGGTATGAGAGTGAGTTACTCAGTTTGCTAGTAGGATTCTGTTCCCTCATTCATTCTTTTTTTAAAAAAGTGTTACAGGAGAGTTGATTTCAGATAAGGTAGAAATGGCAGGGTCATTTTTGCTATATTTACTACAGTACAGCCCTAAGCAGAGCTACACCCTTCTACACCATCCTTCTACACCCTACTACATCACCCATTGAAATCAATGGGACTAGAAGGGTGTAACTCTGCTTAGGAAGGGTGATCATGTTTTGGTTACATACATTTCTGCATTATAGGTAGACTGAGGCCATCAGAGGGAGAGGAATCAGCAAAGGGGCACTCTTTTATCATGACTGAAACCCAGCTGGAGCTGAGGGTCCCATCCCATTAGTTTTTATTATTTACCATTATAACACAAACAGTTCTGAAAACCCTTGCGTAAATAAGAGGTATGTGGATATAACCAATAAATGAATAAATACATTGTCTTTGAGTAATTCGAACCCTACCTATCTGGGGCTGTGTATTTTATTCATTCAACATGCGGCACTATTTCATAGGAGAAACAGTTCTTTCTGTGGTCCCTGTAACATCTACATTATTTAAGCACTATACTTGATTGTAATGTTACAAGAGTTTTAATGATATAATCATTTAGACAATGTAATAATTGCTTGCACTTTAACAATATATAAACAACACAGAATTTAAACTCTTTTTTTGTTGCTATTTTAGATATACCTTTCCTATTTCAGATTTTGACCTTTCCCCCAGATGTATCTTGCCCAATGTAACCATTTATGGTAAGGAACATGTATGAACATGGCCTACTCTCTAGTCTAGATCTAGATTCACCAGTTCAGTGAAGTGGTTTTCTTCCCTATAGTCCCTCATTCTCTACCTAGGGAGCTGGGGTCTTCAATTTTAACACTGACTAACCAGCAAAATGGCATGCACACTAGTAATAAGATCACGATAGGTAGCCATGTTAGTCTGTCTGTAGCAGTAGAAAAGAGCAAGAGTTCCATAGCACCTTAAGGACAAACAAAATTTCTGGCAGGGTATGAGCTTTTGTGAGTCACAGCTCACTTCCTCAGATACCTCTAGTAATATCCTGGTAATACACTAGTAATAAGAATCTGTGAGTTCCTGATGAAGCACAACCATATCCTTGAAAAGAAAGCAGTCAAGCTAAATAGGATTTAAAAATTTAATATTTTTCCTGAGCATGGAATAGATATGAGACTGTTTCCCAATAATAAGGGAACAAACCTATGTATCCCACTAAAGTGGAAAAGAAGGCAGGCAGGAGTGAAAGAAAAGGCAAGTAGGAACAGAGGTAAAGCAATGTACCCTCTTATGCTATGGGTCCAAAGGGAGGTCAAATCTGAAGCACAGGTCAGATGATGTTACTTTACATCATACATTACAAAGGCAAGGGACTTTTTATGGCTCCTTGTTTAGAATTAGTGGTTGTCTTTAAAATTACAAATGGTCTAAATGAACCAGAAACAGTCTGGTGAAGATTCCTTCAAAATGCATGTTTATCACGTGTTTTAACTCCTTTTGCACACTTTTTTTGATGCATTGTACATTTATACATGTCAATTTTTTTTACTTTATTCCTTTGCATTTATACAGTTGTTTATTTGTAAAATGAACATTGTTTATAACTGTATGTTTCTTACATATTTTCTCATATTATGGGTTCAGGTGCTGTTTCCTATTTATAGTTTACAATTCACTGTTATATTTGATATACCTTCTTGTACTTTATTTTTGTAGTGTATAAAATTACGTGTTGCACATTTGTGGGTTTGTTTTTGGTGTGAATTGTAAAGGTTTTTATTTAGAATAGTAAGAACTGAAACTGTTAACAACAAAAACAACAACAACAAAAAAGAACAATTTGGTTAATGTGATTGGTAAAAAAGCACGTCAACAGTTTTGTCCTGAGTGTGGAGAAACCATACAAGAAACATGAACTTTTCAACTGAACCAGATTGTTGAGTGCAGTTGAATTATTTTGTCTTCACTGACTCTGCCAGTTTGGCTTTTGGCCTGACCATAGAACTGGTGGCAGGGAGTGACAATTTCCACCTAGAGATCTGCTGAAGATGTCTTCCGGATTGCTCAAGTATTCCCATTCATTCCTGGCACAGAGGCCCTGAGAGGTGTTGAGGAGTAGTTGCTGTAAGGATGTGCAGACCCATCCACCTGTTCTGAGAAAGTCATATTGAAATTATTTGAGCTTTCTTTACTCCTTCCGATATTTTGCTTGTGATTGACTGTCCAAACTATCCAAGTTTTATTTTAAACCAAATTTTGGTTTTAAAAGAAATTAATGTTCAGCAGTTCAACTTGAATCAGATTTTTTAAGCACAGAACAGCAATGTGTTTATATTCCAGTCCCTGTCGAAGTTTGAGCAGAAACATTTCTGTCATATTTTGTCATCTGATTTCTCCCATACCATCTGCCCCTCCCCCACTTTATTTCTTTAAAACTTTTTTTGCTTGGGATGCCATTATGGTTCCCCTCTGAGTGGCTTTCACCAGGAGATCCAGCATGATGTAGTGGTTAAGAGTGGTGATTTGGCCTTGCCCTGATGATGCCTCCTGGCACTAGGATTCTGAGGTTGACTGCCTCTGAACATGGAGATTCCCTTTGGTCACCATGGATAGTAGCCACTGATAGAGCTATCCTCCATTAATCCATCTAATCCCCTTTTAAAGCTGTCTATGCTTGTGACCATCACTACATCCTCTGGCAAAGAAGGCCACATTTTAATCACTTGCTGTGTAAAGAAGGGTTTTCGTTTTGTCTGTCCTGAATCTACTCTACATATGACACTCTAGAGTGCCGTCCTTGCTGATGTAGAGCTTGCATGTCCTTTTTCAAAAACTCACGCTAGAAGAGTTCTCTGGTGCTCCCCCTCAACCTCCTTTGCTGAACTCTCAAGTTCAGCTCCTCTGTTATAAGTCCTGTTTGAAAGCACTGGAAACAACCTCTGGGATGCAAACCTCCAAGAAACCTGTACACCTTCTTACAGAATCAGGCCTCTGAATATAAAAAGGAATTCAACAAATTTAACGACAATACCTGGCTTTTCTGTTTTGAAAGGAAATTCGTGCATGTGCTTATTGCACATGCAATGCACAGCAACTGTTCAAAACAACTATTGGGGAGCTTTCCCAAGCACACAATACATTGTTCAGAAAGTGAAAATAATTTCAGGGAAATATAATGTTTTGTGTATCTCTAATGCTTCATGAATCTTCAAGGCATCCTTCAGTATGAAACTAATGTAACTATCCAGATTGCAGAGCTGCTATTGTGCCTGTAGAACACATGCCCCAATTCTTTTCTATTTAGACCAGGTTAGGGTTGCCAACCTCCAGATGCAGCCTGGAGATCTCCCGGAATTATGCTTGATCTCCTACGACATATACCAGTTCCCCTTGAGAAAATGGCTGCTTTGGAGGGTGGACTCGATGGCATTACAGCCTACTGAGTTCCCCACCAAACCCACCCTTCCCAGGCTTTACCCCCAAATCTGCAGGAATTTCCCAACCCAGAGTTTCAACCCTAGACCAGGCCCTACAAGATAAATGATGTCCCAAAATTCTGCTGCAGTACAAGATTAGATGCAAGTGAGTTAATTCAAGCTGATTGAGGGGGGAAACTCAGGAAACTCATGACTGAGATGTTTTATCACAGGGGTGTCAAACATAATGCCCACGGGCTGGATCTGGCCCCTTGAGAGCTCTTTTCTGGCCCGCAAGCCAGCCGAGGCAGCCACCCCCTCCACTTTCAATCTGGGCTGGTGAGGCAAGGCTAGGCCCTAGGGTTACCAGCTCTGGGTTAGAAAATACCTGGAGATTTTTGGGGTGGAGCCTGAGGAGGGGAGGGTTTGGGGAGGGGA
The DNA here is from genome assembly GCF_029931775.1 of Euleptes europaea. Taxonomy (NCBI): domain Eukaryota; kingdom Metazoa; phylum Chordata; class Lepidosauria; order Squamata; family Sphaerodactylidae; genus Euleptes; species Euleptes europaea. The sequence continues at coordinate 66,004,131 of NC_079317.1, forward strand.
AGGACTTCAATGCCGTAGAGTCCAATTGCCAAAGCGACCATTTCCTCCAGGTGAACTGATCTCTATCAGCTGGAGATCAGTTGTCATAGCAGGAGATCTCCAGCTAGTACCTGGAGCAACAATTATGTCATATCCAGCCCTCATATCAAATGAGTTTGACACCCCTCTTTTATAATCAGCAGTGGCCAGTGCTATTCCATCATCTGCACTTTGCCAAAAGGATTGCAAATATTTGTTTGGGGCTCAGACTTTGCAATTGTCATTTCTGCTTTCATAATTTAAGAGGAAAATCTACTGTCACATAATCTATATATTGATTGGCCCTTGGAAACCACAGTTGGTATATTCTGCAGCTATCTGCCTCCTGAGAGGCTGAGCCATCAAGCCTATAAAAGCTAGCACTCACTGCTATTAATGCTTCCATCAGTAGTTGCTCTGTGTTTCAAGACTCAGGTGACAGTTCTTGTTCTACAAAGACTTATTTATTTTCAATACAATCTCCTCCCCCCCCAAAAAAAACCTGTACCCAGCGTGCTTATTAGGAGTGTAGTCTTGCCCATTCCATGCATGAGCAAGCCAATATGACGTGTATGTAGCAATGGACTGTATGCAGCTGCCCCAAAGTCAATACTTTCAAAGTATACAATTTTTAAAAAAAAATTCTGGTGGCTGTTCTATTAGATCAGTTTAGGCATCAACATTTATATTGCTAGCTGACTTTACCTTGTATAGGAAAAAACAATATTTTCCAAGTAATTATTTTCTAAAACAGTAACTGCCGCAGAGTTTTCTGCCCTATAATTAATGAGGGTTTTTTAAACAATGTAACACTTTTACCATCTGGATTTAATGCACCTGGAATGATTTGTGAGCAATTTTAGCTGTTCTTCTTGAAGGAGGGGGGGAAACCCCGGCTAAGCACATCAGAACAGAGTTGCCTTCCAGCTAGTCGTAGTATTCTTTGTTTTAAGTCTCCTTTGAGCAACCTTGGTATTCTAATTTGCAGCTTCTTTCCTTACACATATTGCATGAATATCATGCACCTGATGTTATAGATGGGTTCTGGCAGCTGCTTCTGTAATCTGCAGTTTGAGCACCTGGCCAAATGACTAGTTTTTCATATAAAAATTGTCAGTCCTGAGCATCAGTGCTTTAACTGGATGTGAATGTTTTAAAAGGGGGCGATTAATGTTGCACTCTCTGAAATTAATGATTTGGCCAATTGGGACGATGCATTATGCTACTTGTAATCATGCATGCTTAACCATCCGTCACAACTAACCATTCTTCATAATGATCCCAATGCAGGTTGGGGCAAATGTTTGGCCTAATGGATGCTCCCCATAATTTGATAAATCATAGGACAAGTGAATACGCATTATGATCAGCACTATGAACATGTGAGATTGCATTATACAAAGCCAGACCCCTGGTTAGGGTTGCCAGATCTGGATTGGGAAATACCTGGATATTTTGGGGGTGGAGCCTGAGGAAGGCAGGGTTTGGAAAGGAGAGGGACTTCAGTACCATAGAGTCCAATTGTCAAAGTGGCCATTTTCTCCAGGGGAACAGATCTCTGCCACTTAGAGATCAGTTGTAATAACAAACCGAAGGTCTCCCCAAATAGTGTCTTCATTTCCCCACATCATGACTATCTCTTGAAATCAGATTTTTTATTAGTATAATAAAGGACAGTTCACAGGAAGTCATTTGCCACCCAAAGAAATGTTTTCTGTGCCTTATTTATCTTGCATTTAAGCCATTTCCCTCAGTTTGGAAGCTAATTTGCAAGGACATCATGCTATGCACCCCAGATATGAACAGGGCCCCTAGACGTGAGGTGCTAGCCTGCCACTTGGCTCTTTCTGCCAGTCCTCAACAATGCTGACTCTGAACCTGAAAATCGATGGACAGCTCAGCTCACAAATTCCTGGAGGATGGGGACAACCCCTTTGCAGGCCCATAAAATTGGACCCCCTGTCCCAAAAACCCAAACTCAAAGTTTACTTCTTCTTTTTTCTTTTTTCTGCAAAACCCCATTCCCAATACTAGCAACCTGACATCCTTTAAGTGACGATAACAGAGATCGAGCCTGGGACCTTCTGCATGTTGTGCTTGTGATCTAACATTACCACTGGTCCACATTTCCTTTCCCAGGAACAAACAGTGGTTTCCAGAAAGCTGTTATATTTTCAAGAGGCTATTTTTATTGATTTCAGCAGGTTTTTTTGTTTTGTTTTGTTTTTGGTAATGGCCAGAACTTCACAAAAGTTTTCCAAACTAAAGCTGTGTCCACTTAAATCTGAAATGTGTCCAAACATGTGCTGGTTTAACATAATACAAAAAACTGCCAGGGCAGGTGAAACAGTAAGGGATGTATCCAAATTGTCACTGCGTCCTATGTAGGCCTCCCATTCCTATGTAGGTGATTCCTGAAAAGCCAAATAGCTATTTGGCTTCTTCGTGATTTGGCTATTCATCTTTGCTCAGATGCATGGCTCTGTGCCTTCTCCCAATTTTCTATCTTTGACTGGTTTTGTTAGGACCCCATACTTGGGGCCCTTTTGAGGTAGGGGTTGTGTTATCATAGCGAACGTGGTCTGACAAACCTTCCAGGTAATCTGGATAGACTGGAGGCAGAAGGGTCATTTAAAAGACGGGGCACACCCAGTCCCATCTGGAGGGATATACCCTGCTCCCATTGCTGTGGAGCAGCCTCCTGAAGGGGTGAGGCAGATGCTTATTCTTGGGGCTTTCTGGTGAGGTTTTAAAACAGAGGTATTTAAAAGAGCTTAAGGGGTAAATCCCCCTAGTCACCCTTTCAAAGTTGTTTGAAAAATGTAAAAAAGCAATTCATGGATTTATTCTATACACAATTTGATGTGAGATCAGGGTTGGTGCCCAGAATACTCTTAATATAATAGTATTGGCATTTGGCATTTGGATATTTGGGTGTTTGGATGATACAATTGGGCATTTGAATGATACAAAGAATACTGAAAATTGGGTCCTGAAGATTGGGTCCGGAAATATTTGGGAATATCTGAGAATATTCGGAGCCAGCATTTTTAAGTCTACCAGGCCTATTTTTCTTCAATTTTACAATGTGACTATGTGAAGTATCTCAGTCAGATCTGGCTGACTGTGTTGGTACTATATTGCTAGGTTGGTTTGGCTTGGATTATCTTGTTTGGCATTGGTTTTGATGGGCTTGCAGCAGTGTCCCTTGTATAAATTGTTTGTCTTGGATTCTCTGGTTTGACATTGGTTCTGTTGGGCTTGATGGTTTTGTTTTCACTTGGAGGCTTTTGCCCATTGCTTGCTCTTGTTTGCCTGGCTGTTGGTTCCTTTGCCTTGGAGAAAGTGTGGAATTTCTTCCCATAGTAAACAATGGAGACAATTAGGATGACTGAGACACCTTGTTCAGAAGCCTGTAGAATTGGACCCCTTGATCCAATCTGCTTGAAACTTGGGGGGAGGAGTCTTTAGGGGACATGCAAGACTAGGTTCTCTGCAATTTTGGTATCATTTACTTGAAAAATAGCCACTCCAACTCCCAAAAAATAGGGAATAATGGACTTGAAAAAAATAGGGTCCCCCCTCAAACAAACCTCACACTGAAATTCTGCAATGATATCAGAGGACCAAAATGTAAAAAAAAAAATTATTATTTTCAAGTGCACATCCATACTCTCGGCTGTCTCCACCAAACCTGGAACAGAATTGACTGGGGCAGAGAAGATATGAGGATTCTGGTTTTGGTGGCAACCTTGCATTCTTTGTATCATCCAGTTCTGCTCTTCAAGATCTCATCAGTTAGCAACTGTGAGAATACATATAGAGAACTATTCCATATTTAAATAATCTTTACAGCAGACAGTACCATGAACAAAAATGAATACCTGTAGATTTCCTGGTCAACTGTTTCTGGCGCTTATAGACTGGACCGAAGGCAAGCAGAATATATTAGATCAGTGTGCTTATTGTACATTAAGAAGCTGTGCTCATAAAGCTATCAAAATGGCAAGATTTTTCTCAGCCACAAAATGTCAGGATGGTGCTAAACAACTAATCTCTTGCCTGAATTTAGAAGTGTGCATTCTCAATAGGCACATAAATATGCTTTATGTTACTTTCCCTGAAGGTAAGTTCAGGCAGAAGAATCCAAGCAACGGGAAGGGCATATGTGAAGGAAAAAAATTGCCCTTGTAGGAATCTGACAGGTGAGATGAATACTTGCATTCACTCAGGTATGTCAGAATGTTATGTAAGTGTGGTAATTTGTATTGACAGCATCTGTTACTTGTTGTAGCCCCAAGGGTGTCAAGCGAGATATAAATTTGAAAATGCAAATTTTATAGCTTCCTTTCAAAGTTAAATTTTGTGCTTTATACCTGGCTATACCTGTGAATAAATTTTACAGGTTTACTCTTTCTCTTCCATCCACGCAATACATATTAAACTACAGAGGCATATTTTCATAATACCTTCTTTTTAAAATAAATATACATGGCTGAGAGGAGGTGGGAAATGTGTCTGTGGGACCATTTTTCTTCATCATGCATGTTGCCTGCTGTGATAAGATATATGATTGCTTCCTCTTGCCTTTGGATTCCTCTAAACAGTCTGAGACAAGGCAAAGCCTGAATAACATTTCTGATTTCTGTAATGTTTTGGCTTACCGTATATACTCGAGTATAAGCCGAGTTTTTTAGCCATGATTTTTGGCTTAAAAAACTCACCTCGGCTTATACTCGGGTCAATACAGTAATTCGCCTGCCGCGCCCTCTCCCAGCGCGCTCCCGCCGGCCAGCTGATGGGCAGGCTGTCCCGCCTTCTAACCCCCACCCCACCCGATCGTGCCTTCTGCATGGCGGCGGTGGCGGCTTCTCCCCACCCCACCCCACCCCACCCTATCTCGCCTTTTGCGCGATTGCGCCTTCTGCGTGGTGGCGGCGGTTTCTTCACCCCCCACCCCACCCCACCCCGCCTTCTGCTGGGCGGCGGCGGTTTCTTCCTTCCCCCCCACCCCCCCACCTCACCCGGGCCAGTCCTCCCACTTGCCAGCTGACCCTGCGGGGCCTCCTGCGTGCAGGGAGGGGGCCGCCACCACTGCCTGCCCGCGCGCCTGGAGCCTGGTCAGGTAAGCCTGCGGGGGTGGAGGGGGTTCATTTCCCCCTCGGCTTATATGTGGGTGCCTAATTTTTCCCCATTTTTGGGGTGAAATTAGGCACCTCGGCTTATACTCAGGTTGGCTTATACCCGAGTATATACGGTATATTTGGTTAGTTCTTTGCTGAGTATGTCCTCGTAGATCTTTCTTTGGGCATACAGAAAATAACAGTGACTGGCATGGTGGTCCAAGATAATAAAGTTTCATTCTCACATTAAAAAAATCACCTTGGGAAGCATCTTCCAAAGTTAAACTTTACTGAAAATGAATTATGATTAACTTAAACCTCATTTTCACATTTTTTTTTTGCTTCTAATGGGATGCACCATCTTACCCCATTCATGTTTACAGAGAAGTCATACTGAGTTGAAAGCTGAAGCTAGGCCATTCTTACTTCAGCAATCCACTCTAATATTTGGGTAGAACAGAAGTGAATCATTCTGCTGTCTGTCAAAACTGTCAAGAGCACAACCAAGTGGCTCTATCCATCCATAATAACGATCATTTGGAAAAAAGACGATTTGCTCTCATCTTTTATTTTGGCAAGGTCTGCTATACTCTTTAAATGCATCCCTTATCTGCATAACTTTTCACCCTCTTCACGTTGAACCTAGACAAAATGTGCATTAAATTAGAAATTGTGTATTAAATATTAGACACCTATTTTTGAATTCTACATGCCTCTAGGATGTACAAAGATGTGAAACCTAATATCAAAATCTAGCCATAAGAAAATATAGAAATAAAGAACCCTTGCTGTCCCAGGGCCAACTGGGGAAGAAATGCTCTATCAGCACTTTAACCATAATGTATACATAACAATAAGAAAACACACTTGACTCTTTTATTTGGAAAAATTGCACCCACAACTTATTTATTGGCAACAGCTGCAATAGCCTTGGTGCAGCATGGGGGCTGTATCATGTACATCAGCCAACCCCAATGTGGCAGGATGTATTGAACCTACCCACAGGGATGGTGATACTAGGATTATCACCAGGATGTGAGCTACTTGGTGAAGAAGCCATCTGCACCACCTCAGAGCTGAGCATGTCCTGCCTTAAGCCTCTCCCCAGACCCCTCATTGGGATCCCCCAAGCCACTTTCCCACAATAAACTGACTGTGTGTGTGTGTGTGTGTGTGTGTTAAGTGCCGTCAAGTCACTTCAGACTCATGGCGACCCTATGAATGAAAGTCCTCCAAAATGTCCTGCCTTTGACAGCCTTGCTGAGATCTTGCAAATTGAGGGCTGTGGTTTTCTTTATTGATTCAGTCCATCTCTTGTTGGTTCTTCCTCTTTTCCTGCTGCCCTCAACTTTTCCTAGCATGACTGTCTTTTCCAGTGACTCTTGTCGTCTCATGATATGACCAAAATACGATAGCCTCTGTTTAGTCATTTTAGCTTCTAGGGTCAGTTCAGGCTTGATTTGATCTATAACCCACTGATTTGTTTTTTTTGGCAGTCCATGGTATCCGTAACACTCTCCTCCAACACCACATTTCAAAGGAATCTATTTTCTTCCTATCAGCTTTCTTCACTGTCCAGCTTTCACAGCCATACATAGTTATAGGAAATACGATGGCATGAATTAATCTAGTCTTGGTGGCCAGTGACACATCCTTACACTTTAAAATCTTTTCTAGCTCCTTCATGGCTGCCCTTCCCAGTCTCAATCTCCTTCTGATTTCTTGGCTGCAGTCTCCCTTTTGGTTGATGGTGGAGCCAAGGAATAGAAAGTCTTGAACAATTTCAATTTCCTCACTGTCAACCTTAAAGTTGTGTAATTCTCCTGTAGTCATTACTTTTGTTTTCTTGATGTTCAGCTGTAGTCCTGCTTTGGCACTTTTAACCTTCAGCAGCAGTCGTTTCAAATCTTCACTATTTTCTGCCAATAATGTAGTGTCATCAGCATATCTCAAATTATTAATGTTTCTCCCTCCAATTTTCACTCCACCTTCATCTAAATCTAATCCAGCTTTCCTAATTATATGTTCTGCATATAGATTGAAGAGATAGGGAGATAAAATACATCCTTGTCTGACACCTTTGCCAATTGGAAACCATTCTGTTTCTCCATATTCTGTTCTAACTGTGGCCTCTTGTCCACAGTACAGGTTGCAAGCCCATTTCCTTTAAAACCAGCCATAGCTTTTCATGATCCACACAGTCAAAAGCTTTGCTGTAATCTATGAAACACAAGCTGATCTTCTGAAATTCTCTCGTATGCTCCAGTAACCAGAGTATATTTGCAATATGATCTCTAGTGCCTCTTCCTTTTCTGAAACCAGCTTGAACATCAGGCATTTCTAGTTCCATATATGGTAACAAGTTGTGATAATTAGCTTTAAAACAGAAATAACTATAACAATGGGGGGGGAGGGTCTGGACAAAGCCAGAGATGGACTGAGCCCCCAGGGCGAAGCATCACCCCTTTTATCCTTAATGGGAGGACTGGAGGGAAAACTCACATTCCCCGGTCTGCCTGACTTCGCCGAGCCTCCCGGCTTTGGGCCTCTCCCATTGACTCTTTCAGGCCCAATGGGTGAAAGCCCATTGGCTGAGCCGGGGGTTGTTGGCCCACATGAGGTAAGGCACGTGGCAGACGGCTGGTGCTGCGGTGCTGGCATTGCCATCCACCCCCACACTTCCCTCCACTTACTCCCAGGCCCACGCCAGCAAAACAGGCTCCCGTCGAGCTTAGGAACCATTGTTTACATTTTGTAGACCAACTGTGTGCACCAGAAGCTTTCTGCTAGTTCCTACTGTGTTATAAGAAAACAATCTTCCCTTCCCATTCTGTTCAGTTATACAGCAAGAGAAGAGGCCATTGTTGCCATATAAAATTATGGCTAGAATAAGGTATCAGCATTTCTTCCCTACACAAGAGAGCATGAAACAAATTCCTTTAATCTCTCCCACCATGTGAATCTTGTCACATTGGTTCTGTACTGATGATTTTGATCACTGCGTGCCTGTGTCAGCAAACTCATGAATGTCTTGGGCTGCTCTGCCATGTAATGCTTGGATTCTTAAATCCTATTTAAGACTAAATGCATAGAAGTGAATGTAGACCTGCAGAGGCATAGCAGATGATATTGGTGCCATCTCACTCCTATACCCGTGTGTTTGTTTTTATATTTCCAGAGTCAGATAGTGTTCAGAGAACTCAGTGGGTTTACCTTCATGCCTTGACTCATACATTTGAAACACAAAGCTTTTTTCCAAAGGATTGCTATATAAATCCTGTTGAGTAGCACAGAACTGGCTTATATTTTAGATTCTTTTCAAAACATCAGTAATCTGTTACTTTATTTTGACACTTTGCGCCAAAGTTGTCATAATTTACAGTGTATTGCATTGTTGCTAATATATATCTTATCATCACACTTGAATATGGAAACACTGAACAGAAAGTATCTTAGGTCGTTTATGCATGGGAATTTTACCTGGGGTTCCATGCTCGCTTGACACACTTTTCTCTTCTGAATTCCAAAATAACTACACACCAACAAAAGTCACTAAGCACCAATCTGGAAGCATCTCCCCACCCCTTGAAATGCTGCTTTGTAATAGGCTGTAGTGCTTACTGTGAGAGAAACATCCAGTCATCGTCCCCCCACGGAAACCCAAGTGCCGTGTTAAAAAGCATTTTAAAAACAAAACAAAATGGAGCTTTCATTTTTAAAATAAAGCAGGAAGCATTTGAGTCCCTGCCCCTTGACACACTGCTTTGTAACTGGCTGTGGTGCTCATGGGCAGAAAACCATCAACCTCCCAAGCTTCCATGTCCCGCACTTTGGCTTATGCATAAAAACTTCACCCAGGCTAATCTCAGGAGAGATCAAAGGATTGGGTTAAAACAGCAATGGGAAGATCTGGGATTTGCAAGGGCTGGGCACGAAGTCATCTCTAATTGACAGAAAACTCATGCATAATTCCAAGGAACAACCGAGTCAGACTGAGGGTGAACGTGAAAGTACCCATGCATAACTGACCTTAGGGTGTTTTCACAATGCAGTAGCAGTTTGTCATAAAATGTAATTTAGCTGATATTGGTGTATTCAAAGATTCTGGCTCTGAATTTGTTTTTCTAACTTTACTTCAATCAAATGCAGTGAAATGACCCAGAACTCTGAACTGAAGGATGGGTGTCAATGATATTGTGATATCAAGTTCCTTTGCACTCTGATTTCAACTGATCCACTATCCAAGCCAAGAAGTGCGCCCAGCAATGAACTGCATCCAAATAATTTTAAAACTGATGCCAGATGTTGGTGCCCTCAACCATGACTCTAACAACCAGCTTCTACTTTGAATACTGTCATTTCATATTTTGGTTAAGTGCCGCAGCAAACCAAACATTTTAAAAAATTCAATATTTTTTTTCAGTTGGTTTCCTATTGCCTTTTCTTCTAAAGCATGTGATGGAAAAGTCAATAATTGGTTTTCCCTCCTTGCTAGCTGTGAAGAGTTTTATCTTTCTGTAGTTGGGGAAAGGAAACCACACATATTGCAAGCAGCCATATAATAATCTGTCAGGTCACACCTTTCTCCAGTAAAACCTTCCCATAAAAAAGGAAATCAATCCAGTGCAGTCTTCTTCAGAAGCCACAAGAGACAAAGTTCTGTTATGGACCAATTAGTGAGGGAATTTCACTAGGACCTAGTCAGTCATATGCAGCCTAGCAATACTGTGATATTTGTGTTTAGTGCTTGACAGTGAACTGCTGGAAGATCTCGTGCTTTTGGTGGTTCAGCTTAACACTTGAGCCTGGTCAAGTGGCTGAACAAGGTGAAATTGAATCTCGGCAACACAAAAAGTGATGTTGTTTGATAAGGCTGATGTCCTGGTCAGTGCTGCCTACCATTGATGCACTAAATTTGGCCAATAGATGAAGGATGAGGAGTGCTACTAACCCTTTCTTCTTCTTCCACCAATTGATGAGAGTTTAGTATACTTTGACTTAAAGGCCTCCAAGTCTAAAGGATCCCATGTTAGAGGCCTATTACTTATAAAGAGGTCTTTTTTTTTTTTTACCTGCCATTCATGTGGCCCATTTGCTTAGTCTATTCCTGTAAGACCGGTGTCATTGAATTTTAATGTTTCCCAAGAATTACCTACTATTGCTTTTATCCCATAACTGAATTCTCTCCCAAAGGATCCCATTTTTCTGGTAGCTGTTCTTAGAACTATTTTCTTTCTTTTGACAAATAAATTAACCCATGTATGTGCCCTTTATACCTGCACTCATTTTATCATCAAATTCCATTTCCCTACACCTGAGAGCCAAAGTAATTCAATATAACCTAAACCTAAGCTCCCCCCTCCATATTATTACATTCAAGGTTGGTCTTATCCCATACTGAAAATATAAGTGACAGACAGGGATTGTGAAGGTAATAAGAATATCTTGATTCTAAACCAAAATAAACAGGCTGTCATAAAAATGTGGAATAGAAGAGCTGACAAACCAGATTCACTCTCTGAAAGCAATTATTTCTGAACCTCAGATCTAATCATCTATAATTTTGAGGGCCAAAGGAAGCACTTGTTTGTTTCTCAATTGGCTCAATCAGTTTAACACAGAGATCTACATGATAGTGGCAGATACAAATGCCCCGCAAGCCGGAAGGAAAAAAAATGCATCTGTCTAATTCTTATTAGATCTGAATTTTTCAATAGCATAGTTATATAATCATCTCTCTCAGCATACAATAGCTATATTCACTACTGAGATTTCTGTTTCTCTTAAGTAGTGCCAAATTGCAACAGATGAACAATGAGAAAGATCCTGCTATCTCACCATCTAGTATTTATAGGCTGCCAATCACAGGACAATGCAGGCAATGAAAGATGAAGATCAAAACAGTAGGCTAGTTTTATTCTCTCCTTCCTGAGTTGCAGCTTCTTTTTTCATGTGGGCTTCATTTGTAAAATACAATGGGCAGCCCATTCCTGAAGGGCGGCTAGATAGGTGGCAGCTGGGAGTGGCACAGCCACCACAGAGATTTCCTGCTGAAAAAAAATGTTTAAGATGCATTTAAAAAAAAAAAACCATGAAACTCGTCCATGGAGTTACATGGGGCTGTACAAGCGTTCCCAGGCCAAAAGGGGTTTGGAAGCTCTCCCCCTAGGAATGCCCTGGGAAGGCCCTCCTGATACCAGCATAGGCAACCACTTCTGGTTTTTTTGCACGACAGCACTGTCAGTCGAGGCCTACGCTGCTGCGTCAGTGCACAGCACCAGCATAAGTGTCTAGGTGCCAGTGTCCGTGCCACTTTATCATGACGTAAAGTGGCACGGATGCTGGCATGGGGTTACACCAGCTCCTATGGTGCTTCAGCCTCCCCCTTCAGGATTGCACAGTTAGGGTCCTATTTGCCTAAGGTTTTTTTTTTTGCAAACACATAAAATTATGGGGCTTTTGATAGATTATAATTAGACACAAATTTAATTGATCAATGATTGATCAAACGGGGAACTAAAAAGAATACATTGTGTAACTGGTTGATATATTGACACCGTTATACTGTCCTCAAATGCAGTAACCACATCCTTTGCAGTCCCATACACAGGGAGACACACCTGAAAGATTTACAAAAGGTCTTTCTCTGCCAGAATGCCTCCTCTCCCCTCACCCCAAATTTTATTTATAAAAGTCCATGTCAAATGTCCATTTCAAATGCATCTGTTGAAGTGAGGACTGACTGACAAAAGCTTGTGCTGGGATGAACTTGGTTACTCAAAGATGACACTCGATCCCCTTTTTAGTTCGCTACAACATACTAACACCATTACCCTTTTGAAATGGCTTGGCATATTGTAAGGCTAGGCGCTGTGTAAGTCTCAAAATGATTTCCAATTTTTATGAAAGTTCCTACCTACTTGCAAACAAATTGTTATTGGTGTTTTATGCATGGTCGCTTAACCCTGTTTAGCCAGGATCAAATTTTTCAGTATGCATGTTACCTCATTCCTTGGAAGCTCAATGCTGCTTCGACGCAAAATGAACTCGGCTTTTCCCATTCCTCTTCTGGACCAAGTCAAACCGTTCTTCCTGGCTCATTCCAGAGCCACAGAGCGGGCGTATACCTTTCTCGGGTTGAACTTCTCCCCGCCCTTTTCCAAACCTTTCTTCAAGGCAGCCAAACAGGGGAAGCACAAAAGATTGGCTTCTCTCACAGCCAATCACAAAGCAGTGTGTAAAGAGGCAGGGATTCGAGTGCTTCCTGCTACCTCGGAGCTCTTTCTGAGCAAAAGAAAGGCTTTTTTATTTATGTAATGCTGAGCAGGAACTGTTATTGGTGCCACGGAAGAGGTTGAGCAGCCACTAGGGAAAGGAGTAGGGTTGTGCATATCAATAAACCCAAACTGAAAATAAACCTGAAATTAGCTGTTTCGATAAATTTCAGGTTTAGCGTTTACTGAACTCCAAAACCTGGGGATAAAGCTGAAGCCAAGTAGGCGATTCCCCAAAAAGCCAATTACATATTTGGCTTTTCAGGTTCGGCTATTTGCCTTTGCCCAGAGGCATGGCTCTGTGTTTTCTCCCCTTTTTCTTCCTTTTTTTAGGCCCCATAGTTGGGGCCCTAACTAAAACCAACTAAAAAGAGCCAGACAAACCACCAGGCTTCCGAAGGAGATTTCTTCATCCACGTGGATGAGCAATCTCCTTCAGACATGGTCATGATTTCAGTCAGCTCCGATATCACTCCCTCCCATGAAAACCTGCTTTCCAAAAGAAGGTTGCCCTGAGTAAAGGCTTTGTTTCCTGGCATCTCTTTGAATCAGATTTTTTATGACCACAATAAAGGACTGTTCACAGGATGTCCTTTCCACCAAAAGAAATAGTTTCTGTGCCTTATTTCTCTTGCATTTAAGCCTTTCCCCTCCATTTGGAAGTTAATTTGCATGGACATCATGCAAAGCGACCCAGAAACAAAGGCAGACCACAGACTTTGAGGAGCCAGCCTGGAATCGCCTCTTTCCGCCAGTCCTTGATAATGCTGAACTTTTGAACCTGATGGACAGCTCAGCTTGCAGATGCTTGGAGGATGGGGGCTACCCCTTTGCAGGCCCATAAAATTGGACCCCTGTCCCAAAGTTCACCCAACTTTGGTGACCGCTGCAAATTTGGGTACTCTACCTCCAAAAATGCCTCCCCAGGAGCTTTGAAAAAAATCCCCATTGACTATAATGGCCCTGAATTTTTCAGGAAACTCAAGAATAAACTGAATACCCATAGTTACCGGTATGGGTATTTGGATTATTTCGGGTTTACCCAAAAAATCAGGCCAAAAAACCCGAACCCGAAATTTACCATTTCTTTTGCACAATCCTAGAAAGGAGTCGCCATGAGTCGGAAGCGACTTGACGGCACTTAACACACACACACAGAAAGGAGTGCTTGGCTGTCATTGTAGATAGCACCTTGTGTTATGCTGAGGCTTGTGGGTAGGGCTATCCCTTTGGGGAGGCATTTTGCCTTTTCTGTTGTATGATACCTATGGGCTAAGCCGTAGACCTTATACTTTTGCTAAACTGCACACCAATGTAATCTTATATTGAACTACTGAGTATTCTGAACTAATGCTGAAAATAAACCTTCCTAGTAATGCAGTTGTGTTCCTTGTCTGTTTATCAATTAAATTGAATTGTTGGCACTCCATTTGCAGCTCACCTGGGTTTTGTATTAATAATCAGCAGAAAGGGAAGATAAATAAACAAAAAAATGACTGACATCTTTATTGCTTTTGCCTTTTTGGAAGGTGACGGGTGAGGGAACAGGTAGGTGGCACATCTGCAGTGATTTTATAAACCCCAAGAGGAAAGCGGTAGCTTTTTGTTTCCTTAGCAACTGTGAAATCCCAATTGTTGTATATTAAATAGCATGCACCGTGAGAGCTTGCTTTCCCCACCTAAAATAATTCTCTGCAGGGGAATGTAGAGCAGTTAGAATGCAAAGATAGGAGGGAGTAACTTTTAGCTCTTCATAATGGTTCTAGGCATACCATTTGAAACCCTGGGAATTTTTTTAGAAAAAGGGCAGTGGGAGAATAAAATGGAGAAGTAAGGTAAACAAAGAAATGTTTTAAGAGTTCTATTTGTATCTGAATTACATGTGAGCAGCTGTGTTAAGGCTTTCAGTTTTAAAACGGTGGTGGTATTTCCTGCTTTCAGAGTGTTTAATAAGTTCATTCAAAAAGGGGGGAAAGGATAGGATGCCCTCTTATTGTTGATTAAAGACTAGTTGGCTGAAAAGTGGGTATGTGACCAAATATATAGGCCACCCTGATTCATATGTCTTCTAGCAAGGGAAAAAAAAAACAGGTGTGAAGAAATTTAAAAATTGGGATGAAGGACAAGGCTGGACAGAAGAAGAGTCCTGCTGGGTCACAAGAAAGATCTATCTAGTTTAGTAGCTTCTTTCCCACAATGGCTAACCAGATACCCAAGGAAGGCCTTCAGACAACTGAAGTCCAGCCTGCTTTTAGGTGTAGTCCTCCTCCAGCAAGTGGTATTTAGAGGTATACTAGAACTTGGGGAATCCATTTGATTATCATGACTAATAGCCATTGATTGACCTAGTGTACAGGTTTGTGTGAACCCCTTTCCAAACCATCTAAGACATTTTTATATCTTGTGGCCAGCATTTTGCTGTATTGTGCACATCCTAGTTTTCATTTACTCTAGCTATGTAGCCTAACAAACACATGAACAGTGGGCAAGAGAAGACCAAGAAAGAGATCACCTGTGTGCATATATATTTGATGGTGATTAATAAGGCAGAGAGGTTGACAGAGATCATTTATGCATGGTTGCTTTATCCTCCTTTATTCTCTGTTTCAACCAGGATCACATTTTTCAGTATGCATGTTACCTCATTCCTTGGAAGCTCAACGCTGTTTCAACTCAAAATGAACCCGGCTTTCCCCATTCCTCTTCTGGCCCGAATTAAACCGTTCATCCTGGCTCATTCCAGAGTCACAGAGCATGCATACTATGTTCTCGGGTTGAGCTTCGCCCCACCCTTTTCCAAACCCCTCTTCAAGGCAGCATGCAGATAGCCAAACAGGAAAAGTGCAGAAGATTGGCTTCTCTCACAGCCAATCACAAGGCAGTGTGTAAAGAGGCAGGGATTCAAGTGCTTCCTGCTACCTCGGAGCTCTTTCTGAGCAAAAGAAAGGCTTTTTTAAAAATGAGGCTTGGATTTCTCCCCCCCTTCTTTCAGATTGCTCTGTTTTTTGTTCTTAAAATGCTTTTTTAGGTGGTAGTTGGGTCGGCAGGGGGAAGGAAGTCTTCTCTCAGGGTGAGTTGTGAAGTCAGCCAATTACAGAGAGCATTTAAAGGGGTGGGACTTGGTTTTAACTTGGGAAACTGCTTTTCTATATTCATGCCTCCATTAGCCCACAGTTTCATCCCTGATCATTCCAGCCAATGCATACAGTTTTCCCTAACCCAGGTAGGGCTGTCAATTCGGTTTGGCCAGAACCGAAAAACAGCCAAATTTCCCCCGATTTGGCGGTTTTTCGGTTCGGATTGAACCGAAATCAAAAAATGGGGGAAAACGGGGAACCGAATTCGGTGAGTTCGGGGTGTTCCCTAATAAATTCAGCAAATTCGGGCCCTTTAAACAGATCTGCGCCTTCCAGCTGGAATGCGCAGATCTGTTCCCCCCCCAGCTCCTTCAGGGAGTTTCCCTGAAGGGAGTTTCAGGGAGTTTCCCTGAAGGCGCACAGGGGGCCCTTTAAATAGATCTGTGCCTCCTGGTCGGGAGGCGCAGATCTGCTCCACCCCCCCCCCGCATGCCTTCAGGAAAGCCCCCTGAAGGCGCGCAGGGGGCCCTTTAAACAAATTTGTGCCTCCCAGCCAGGAGGCACATATCTGTTTAAAGACCCCCCGCGAGCCTTCAGGGAAGCTCCCTGAAGGTGCGCGGGGGGGAGAGATCTGTGCCTCCCGGCCGGGAGGCACAGATCTATTTAAAGGGCCCCCCGCTCACCTTCAGGGAAGTCCCGGGAAGAGGGGCGGCGGGTCTTTAAACCCCTCTGCCCTGCCTGCGCAGATAGCGCAGAGGGGCTTGACAACCCACCGCCCCTCGTACCAGGAGTCCCGGGAAGAGGGGCAGGGGTCTTTAAACCCCTCTGCCCCCGTGCCTTCATGGGCTTCCCTGAAGGCACGGGGGGCCCTTTAAATAGATTTGTTCCTCCCAGCCGGGAGGCGCAGATCTATTCCAAGCCCCCCCCCCCACGCGTGCCTTCAGGGGACTCCCCTGAAGGCACGCGGGGGGGGGCTTTTTTCCAACCCCCCCTCGCACTTCAGGGGACTCCCCTGAAGGCATGCGGGGGTGCTTTAAATAGATCTGCGCTAAATAGATCATCTGAAAATGTTATTTATGCCATCCTCTGCCCATGTTTTAAAATGTATATTGGCTCAACATCACGCCAATTGAAACTATGTATAGGAGAACATAGAGCTAGGATACGCTCGAAAATATTAGAGGCACCCTTAACTGGCCATTACATGCAGGCAGGTCATTCTGAGAACGACATTCTGTTCTTTGCCCTTTGGCAATATAAATCACGCCAATATCAACAGGAGGACATTATAAAAATCTTGCATCAACAGGAATTAAGATATATATATATCTTTTTAAAACGATGTCCCCAGCAGGATTAAACAATGACTTTGATATGTCTAGTTTCCTTTAAGGACCTTTAATACAATACAGTTGTAAAGGCGGAGCTTTCTATTTTTAACATGGTATCGTTCGGGGCATATTTACCAGCCTTCAGAGATTAGTAAGACGCCTTGTGGGTCGGCTGGTCAAGAATTGGTAAGCGCTACAGGTTATGTCTTGAATAAGAATGTAATTTTTTCATTATGTAACTTTTTAATATGTAATATTTGGCATCTATGATTGTCGGGCTCATTTTCGTTTTTTAGAGGTCTCTGTACCCTGTATTAAGCCACATTGACATGCTACCAGACTAATGTGCAACTGACAAAGCAAAACTCTTTGCGAAACGAACACAAATCCGGAAGTGTCATTTTGGACTTTGGAATTGATTTTGTGTACCTGGAATGGATTTTGGACATCTTTGAATTTGGACTTGTTATTTGAATTTCTTTGGACTTTTTTCATTTGGACTTACCTTGAATTTGGACCCTGGAGTCGGAGGTACTTGGTGTATTAACCGGAGGTCCTGCATTATTATTTGTATTGGAAAAGCAAGTATACCTATTTCTTTGATTGAGTTTGAATTAATGTGGGTTAAGTGAACCCATTAGTGTTATATCGTTGTTAATACAGCATTTATTTCATCACATTGTGTCTAATTGGTTGTTCAGGTCTCAATATCCCTTGTATTGAAAAAATATTTAAATATTTAAATTGAGCTTGGGTGCTGCGTTTTTACATACAACTTGTGGTTGATCAGCACATGTAACAATTGTTTAGTCTAACCTCCAGGTATTAGCTAGAGATCTCCTGCTATTACTACTGATCTCCAGCTGATATAGATCAGTTCTCCTGGAGAAAATGGCCGCTTTGGTAATTAGCTTCTATGGCATTGAAGTCCCTCCTTGCCCCAAACCCCACCCTCCTCAGGCTCCACCCCAAAAACCTCCTGCCAGTGGCGAAGAGGGACCTAGCAACCCTAGTCCATGAGTTGCACCTGTGAATGCCATCCTGTTTTGTTTGGGTGTAGTTAAGCTGCAATCCTATGCATATTTACTAGCTGCAAGCCTGATTCAAATTGCAAGTAAAAATGTGTGGGATCACATTTGCATTCTTTCTTTCTTTTTTGGCCAATGGGAACAAATCTTACACATAAAGTTACCACCTGCAGTCTAAGTTCCATTTACATACTTTGTAATTCCCTGAAACAGTGAAAGATGAACCAGCTGCAGTTTCTCCTGCTCATTTCTATTCAAGTCATGATGTTTCCTCACTATCTAGCACACCTGGAGTTCTGCTTGCCATAGCAGATGAGGGCTGAGTGAATAATAAAAGTGATGCGGGGACAGATGGAAGAAGGCACAGCTATCTTCCCTCCTGTAGTATGAAAGATTTACAGGTGGCCATATTGTTTTGTGGAAACTCAAGGCTGGAGTAACCTCCACCCCTGGAGGGATAGTATTAGCTTCCAAGGAGACTAATGACTAAGGGCTATTCTTTGCCTTAGTTTAAATATGCGAGCTTCCATACCTGATAAGAAAGAAAGCCTCCTGCAGTGAATTTTGGATTATCTGTAGGGGTGTTATGGTAACAGATCAAGATGTAGCTTTCAGTATTCCCAGTAGGGTTGTCAGGTCCCTCTTCACCACCACCAGATTTTTGGGGTGGAGTCTAAGGGTTTGGGGAGGGGAGGGGAGAGACTTCAATGCCATAGAGTCCAATTGCCCAAGTTGCCATTTTCTCCAGGGGAACTGATCTCTATTGGCTAGAGATCAGTTGTAATAGCAGGAGATCTCCAGCTAGTACCTGGAGGTTGGCATCCCTAATTCCCAGATGTATTTGGCATAGCATAACTATCCATTTGATAAATGGATTATTAAGAAAGAGCAAAATGAACTAATCTAGTACCTTTATTCTGAACAGATAGATGTGCATGATCCTTGAAAAAATGTGAATTCCTAGCTTTGCACTGGCAGAACTTGTCCTGGATCGTGCTGTAAATAGGTCTGTTATTATTAAGGGGGATAGCGAAGACAGGTGGACAGTCCAACTCTTCTTCAACACAATGTACACAACTCTAGCTCCAGGAGGAAGGCAGGCTAAAGACCAGTCTATTGTTCCAACAGTGTCACTACTGTGAGTTGGGTATATGACACTTCATGGTAGGACACATGAACCATGAGAAACTTATGAATTTGTGATCCTTACCATTCTCAGACGACACACACATTGAATAATGCACTTTCCATCCATTTTCAATGCACTGGATTTTACTATGTGAAATGGAAAAATCTATGTGCAGACAATTACTAAAGTGCATTGAAAGTGCATTATTCAGTGTGTGTGAAAGCACCCTAAGAGGATCTACTGAGAGCATTTGGAGCCAAGATTGTACACATCCTCCTCCAATGACATTCCTTCCTGATGGATAAAGAGTTTTCCAAGCTCCTTTGAGCCTGTGCACTGGGATGCATTGTTTAAGCAAAATGGCAGATTGTTAATGAGAGTGTTCACTGTATTTCCAGTGTACTGTACGGTAGTCCTATCTGCTAACAGAAATAAATAAATAGAAAGGAGACAGTATTCAGGTCATTCTCCCTATGCTATCATGGTTAGACTAGCTACAATGTGACTCAAGAGACAGTTTGCATATACTTTTCCATACACAAAGTTCATTCACAAATTCAGAACAATGAACCCCACCTGCTAGGGCTGAACAGGTACATAGGATCCTTTTTTCACTACAGATGTTAACTGTCTGCCCCAAGAATTTTCCTCTGCTCTAAACAAGCTGAATACAATCTGCATTTTCCCTCTGAACACATGAAGCTGCCTTATACTGAATCAGACCCTCGGTCCATCAAAGTCAGTATTGTCTACTCAGACCAGCAGCAGCTCTCCAGGGTCTCAGGCAGAGGTCTTTCACATCACCTACTTGCCTGGTCCCTTTAACTGGAGATGTCGGGGATTGAAACTGGGACCTTCTGCATGCCAAGCAGATGCTCTACCACTGAGCCACGGCCCCTCCCCTACTGGACGCTCACCTCCTTCGTTTGACAAATGTGTATGTTTTCTTTCTGCATCCTGACTCCCTTCTTTGCAATATCCCTCCCACATTCTGACTGGAATATAAGAACACAGGGCTCTCCATTCCAACTTGAATTGTATGTATGTATGTATTTATACACCACCCTCCTGAACCAACGGCCGGGCTCAGAGCGGCTCACAAATGTTTCAACATATTAAAATGAATTAAAACATTTACAGCCCATTCCTGACCTGAAAGGATGGAAGTCCTTAGGAGGCCAGGAAGAGGCTGCACTGGCGTTCATGCCCCCTGCTCCAGCGCCTGTGCCACTTACGCCATCCAGGGTGGCACGGACACCAGTGGAAGGACCCAGATGCCATTCTCCCGGCACTGCCACAGCAGCACCACCCAGGGATGCTGGCTGGGTCTTCCGCTGGTGTCCCACTGGCACAAGGCCCCATGCCGGCATCCTGGGGGTGTTCCCAGGGTGTACTGGGGGGGAGCGGCCAGTAGGCCGCTTCCTGGCCCCTTTTGCCCTGGGTATGCTGACCCATTAAAAAAAAATAAAAAAAATCCAGAAGGCTTTTTAAAGCCTTTTGGTGGCCAAAGAACTGCTTTGGAAACACCACAGCAGCACCTCAGCCATGCCGTACCTGGCTGCTGAAGGCTCAGGAATGGGCTGCCCAAATCACAATTAAAACAGACCAATAAAATTCCCTAAATAACATAAAAAGCCTGATGGCACCCCTTAAATTATAACACAGGGTTTGCAGTGGGGTGAACAGATGGATAAGCCCCCAAAACATAGTAAAAGGTGGGGGACAGTGGAGGGTGGGGGAGGCCAGCATTTATAGAGAAAAAATTCTAGCTGGCCTCAACCATAAGCCTGGTGGAATAGCTCTGCCTTGAAGCCTCTGCAGAGCTCTTTAAGGTCATGCAGGGCCCTGGTCTCACTAGAGAGACTATTCCACCAGGCAGGGGTCAGGGCTCTGGTCGAAGCCAGCTGGACACTCTTTAGGTCGGGGACCACCAGAAGATTAGTATATGATATTCAAAGAGTCCTCTGGGGCACATACCTGGAAAGGTGGTCTTGCAGATATAAAGGTCCCACACCAAGAATCTGACAAAGGGAGCTTTGAATCAAAAGCTTATACTCCGCAAACCTTGTTGGTTTCTAAGATGCTACAGGACTCGAATTTAAATATTTTGTTCTGTTCCTTTGCATGCTATGGCAATAATTTCACCTTTTCTTCTTAATGAGAGAATATGCATCCCTGCAATAGTTTTAACATGGGGAAGTCTACATACATATGTGTTGCTGTAAAGTAATTTATAAAAGAATATATGAATTTACACTTGTTTCTAAATTGAGAATCATGCACTTAAATCTAAATTCAAAAGCATAGAGAATCATTATGCTAGCATTCAAAATGGATTGCAGTGATTCAGAATTAATCTACATTCATGAACATATTATATCTACTTTGCAAATGAGTGCTCTAAACACCAAATACTACCTTTTGGGAAGGCAGAAATACCCATGGATATCCATGGAAATAATTGAGAAAGCTCCATTCATCTCTAATTAATAGCAACATTAATAAATTACATATAACCTTCACATCATTGAATAGTTAATGTTTTACAGGTGATAAAATTGAAAACAGCTGGACAGCTGGAGATAGAGCCAAATATATTTTTTTTAATATGAAGGTGGAAGTAAAAAAGTCCAGGAACACAACTCATTAGAAACATCTTCGTTTAACTGTCCGAATTCTCAGTTGAGTCTACTTTATTAAAAGGTAATATGTGCATTTGTGAAATATATCTAAATATGCATAGTAAAGGAAACTTGCCTGAATTAATTTCTACTATGAACTGCAGTAACAACACCAATAGCATTGTAAAAACCTCTCTAGCCCACTGTCTGCACCTAAATACCTAAAGTGTAGTTAGTTAGTTTTATTGTTATGGTCATAGACCAGCACAAAATACTAAAGTGTATAATTCTTGACAAGTGTATTCTCCCTATCTCTGCATCTCTGTGCCAGTAAAATAAAACTTGTAACTTGTCAAGTTTCTGTGTGTCATGCAGCTGTTGAGATTGTAAGACACTAACAGCGCATTCCTGAAAGGAATGCCCCTGCCGGGTTTAGGAGGCAAACTGGCAGCGCTGCCTTCTAAAGAGGTTTCAGCACAGCCAAAACCTCTGCCTGGCGCCAAAAACCCGTGCAACCCTCATAGGGTTGCTCGGGAAAAACGCAAGCTAAAATGTGGTGCATCTTTGCAAAAATAAAAAGGGGCATTCCCGAGCCGAAAGTGCTTGGGAGGCCGACTAACGTTGGCCCGGCCCGCAGCCGATGCCGTTATGCCTCAGGAATGCCTCCCAGGGTGCCAGAACGCCTCTCGGCTTGCCGCTGCAGCCTGTGCAGGTGGATGGAGGCTGGCGGTTGGCAGGGCCGTCAGGGAGCGGTGCCCGGCCCTGCACACTGGCGCTGGGGCCACTAATGCCGGTGTGCGCCTTCTGGGCACCAACGGTGTGGGCCCCTGCACCGGCGGAGGCCGTAGTCGGCCTCCTAAGGGCTTTGGACCCAATTTTCAGGAATGGGCCCTTAATGAGTGCTTTCATAATATAGCCTCAGTCAGTAGCAGAAGAGAATGGACAAGAAGTCTGGTGAAGACACTGAACGGAAGGTCTCTTTATGCTTTGAAATGTTTAAACCTAGAATCAAAGAGTTGGAAGGGTTCATAAAGGCCATCTAGTCCAACCCCCTGCTTAATGCAGGATCAGCCTAGAAGCATCCCTGGAGCTCACCACTTCCCTAGGTAGCTGATTCCACTGTAGAAATACTCTTACTGTAAAATCTTTCCCTAATATCCAGCTGGTACTTTCTGCCCACAATTTAAACCTATTATTTTAAGTCTTATCTTCTGCTGCCCTCCTCTAAGTCACAGCCATTCAAATACTTAAAGAGAGCAATCACGTCTCCCTTCAACCCCCTCCCTTTGCCACCTCTCTCCATGTGAACTCTTGCACTAGTTGAGATAAACAGTCCAATTAGAGCTGTTGAAAAAAAAATTGGTAAAATTTGGATTTGGCAAAATTCAGCCCGTTTTTATTTGGGAAATGCCAAAGTCCGAACTCCCCCTATTCGGATTCATGGAATTCGGCTTGAAATTCAGCGTTCCTGAATAAATTCAGCCAAATAAAGCCACTTAATGCACATTCACGGCTTTCTGTGGCTCTGGGGGGGATTTTTGGAGGTAGAGGTCCCAGACTTTCAGTGTAGCTTGAGGGGACCCTCCTTGCAAGAACCCCCAAGTTTGGTGCAGATTGGATCAGGGGGTCCTGAGTTATGGGGTCTGGAAGGGGTCCCCCCATCCGCCCTTTGGAATGAAGAGGAGCCAGCAATCCTTAATGTGCATCTAGAAAGCGACAAATCCAAGCCAAAACCTCCCCCTCCACACACACACAGAATCTGCTTCCCCACCCCACATACAGGATAAAAGGTATAGAGAAACCCCCCCAAAATCAAACTGTGTGGATATCTTCTAGCAAGAGCAGGGATGAGAAGTAAATCCAATCCAATCCTATTCCAGTAAGCAGGATCTCTCAGGAGCAGCACCACCAAAATGGAAGGAAATGAATACAGACTCGGGACAGGATGGGATGGGAGTCTTTATACTCTTCCCCTGGCCAATTCAAAAGGGAGAATCCCTGCTCTGATTGGCCAGAAGAAGACCCAGCTTGGCCACCATTGGCCGCGGGAGAATGCCAATTCGGGGACGCCAAATTTCCCTGAATTTATTCGGCATCCACCCGAAGTCGCTGATTTTGGCTCGTCGTTCTCCCGCCTTTTTTTACTTTGGTTCCATCCGAACTGGAAACTGTCGAATCGGGGAAAATTAGACTGTTTTTCAGTTCGGATGGAACCGAATCGACAGCCCTAAGTCCAATCACTTTTGGCTATCCTCTGTCCAGGCTAGCCCTGCCTCTCACCTCCAGAACCTGAGCTGCTTTCCCCTCTGTTTTGTATTTTGATTTTTGATTGTTATAGCCCCTCCTCTGTGGAATGGATTAGCAGGGGAGGTACAGAGTATTTCTTCCTTGTGAACTCCTGAAAGAACTGCAAGGTGATGCTGTTTCCCTAGGTCTGTTTTTTTAATGTTTATATGTGATGTCCAAGATAGGGTTGCCAGGTCTCTCTTCGCCACTGGCAGGAGGTTTTTGGGGTGGAGGGCAGGGTTTCGGGAGGGGAGTAACTTCAATGCCATAGAGTCCAATGGCCAAAGTGGCCATTTTCTCCAGGTGAACGGATCTCTATCAGCTGGAGATAAATTGTAATAGCAGGAGATCTCCAGCTAGTACCTGGTGGTTGGCAACCCTAGACAAAGGGAACTACAGCAGTACCTCTCCCCCACAGTCAAGTTCTCTGCAGTAGTGACTAACCTTGAATGGAAGCTGTTTGATCTGGCCAAAGATAGGTTGATTTTTAAAAGATGTATTAACACACACATACATTGGACACTGAAGTTCCAGTTCTAAGTTTGTTTCTAAGAAACAAATTCCATTTAATTTATATTCAAACAGGCAGATACACAAGTTCAAATCCATAGGCACCATAACTGTGTATTTAGGATTAGTATAAAATAATATCTGTAGTAGTAAAAAGACTTAAAAGCAGAATTTGTCTTCAGTAATTCAAAAACTAACTGAACCCCACTAGTTAATGCGCCTAGCAACATATAGAGTGTTAAGGTTTATTTTATTTTAGTAATTGCAGCCACTGGAGCTGTGATTTCAAGGGGAACACCACACCAGTTCATATTCAAAGAGGCTTTTAAACCCTTTTTGCTTCATATTAATTCCCCACTGCAAATCAGACAAAGAAGAAGAATTGGTTTTTATACCCCACTTTTCTCTACCTTTAAGGAGTCTCAAAGCAGCTTACAATTGCCTTCCCTTCCTCTCCCCTCAACAGACACCTTGTGAGGTAGGTGAGGATGAGAGAGTTCTGAGAGAACTGTGACTGGCTCAAGGTCACCCAGCAGGCTTCATGTGGAAGATTGGGGAAACAAACTTGGTTCTCCACCATTAGCCTAACCTACCTTACAGGGGTTTAAATAGGGTGATAAATATGTATACAGCCCTAAGCTTTTTGGAGGAAGGGCAGGAGGGAAATCTAACAGCCTGTGCATGTTTAGCTAAAAACAAATCCTGTTGAATTCATTGGGACTTAACTCTCAAGTGAACATACAAAGTGCAGCCTGAAGTCAGATTCAGTGAGGCAGAACCAATTTTCTCTTAACTTCTACAAGCTATACTTGACATGTTTATATTCCTTCCACATTTGTTCTGGAAACACCTATAGGATACCTGTTGGAGACCTGGGGCTCAAAGAGATTTTTTTTACAGCCTACCAGCCACGTACCAGCAGCTGGTACAGCTGACCTGTAGAAATAAAAGACCCAACTGCTCACACACACATGTTGTCATTACCACCACCCCAAATATTATTTTCTTGAATCTTGTTTGAGAACACTTCCTTTTAAAATATAAAACCAAAATATGTGTTTGCCAGAAGAGAGTAGCACAGCAGAATGTTCAAATAGGTAGATAGGCACAGTGATTCTAATCCCTAGGCACCCCAACAGAACAGATAAATATATGGAACTAGCAGTAGGAAGTCACTGCTTAGAACTGAAAGATAAAATATGGCTAAAAAGTAACCATTAGTTGTCCTGTCATGAACAAAGAAAGTACAAACAAGGAAAGGAAAGGAAAGGAAAGGAAAGGAAAGGAAAGGAAAGGAAAGGAAAGGAAAGGAAAGGAAAGGAAAGGAACATAAATGTTTTAATTAATAAATACACCATTTTGTAATTTAATAAATAAATTGAATCAATTAATAAATGCAATGGTTGTGGTCACAAGTCCTTAAGAGAAAGCAGAAAGAATTTGAATACAATAAGGAAACTCTCACCTACCCTTTATTAAAACCTATGATTTGGCAATCCTACCTTTGGAATATGAATCCCAGTCAATAGTTTACAAGACTACAGGAGGCAGTATTTGTGAGCATGGACAACCCACCTGTCAGCTGTTCAATGTGTCAACATTCCACAAAAGTTAATGCCATCTGACCAGTTCTCTCCAAAACCTTTATGGTATTGTAAGGTTGCTCATGGGGGAGGGTTTGCCATGGGCAAGCAAGGAAATGTACATAAGACTTAGGTTAACTTTCTGGCTGCCAAAAGAGAGTTTTCCCCCTTTTAAACTAGAAAGGCATTGTTAAGAAAGGCAAAACAAGGTTAAGCAAAATGGCACACAAAAGGACTCAGAGACAATGTCTGCTGCTATGGTTGCCAACTAAATAGGTGAAATGGACATGGCTGCTCTTGCGCTTTTTACACACCTTGATTTTCAGAATTCAATACATGCTGCTCTAAAAGGCACAGGAGTAGGAGCTTTTTATTAAAAATGATTCTACACAAAGGCAGGTGCCTATAAGTTGATTTTTTTTTTTAAAAAAAGAGTTTCTATGAGATTCTCTGATGAGATGCTGCGATAAGGTGGAGTCAGAGACCTTTAAGAGCTAGAGTTTCTCTTGAAGCAATAGAATCCATTCCAGATCCCACAGCCAATTCCAGAGTTTTGGTGAAACAAAATGATACTCTGTTCTCTGACAAAACTTTTTGAGTAGGACCAAGCAGTTGCACTCATGTATAAAAATAATTAGGTTGATTTCAGAGAGGAGATTTCTTTTCCCTTTCAGACCACTGAGTAATCTTCAAGTTCAGTTCAGAGCCGTAAAGGAAAAACTAATTAGATAAATACCTGGTTATGCATCATGATATTAGTGGGATCTTGGAACTTTCAAATATGAGAAATGTATTTTCATTTCTAGCTATTACTGCTGATGAGGAATCGGATTTGATTCCCCACTCCTCCATACGAGCAGCGGAGGCCAATCTGCGGAAGCCAGCTGAGTGACCTTGGGCTAGCCACACTCTCTCATCCCTACCTACCTCTGTTGTGGGGAGGGGGAGGGAAGGTGATTGTAAGCTGGTTTGATTCTTCCTTAAGTGGTAGAGAAAGTCGGCACATAAAAACCAACTCCTCCTCCTCCTCCTCCTCCTCCTCCATCATCATCATCATCATCATCATCATCATCATCATCATCATCATCATCATCATCTTCTTCTTCTTCTTCTTCTTCTTCTTCTTCTTCTTCTTCTTCTTCTTCTTCTTCTTCTTCTTCTTCTTCTAATTTTCCTGTTGTATAGTTGTGCTTGTGTATCAGAATACACAATTAAGGGTATGCATACACACATGCATTATGAATCGTGCTGTCTCTTGTTTTTTAACATATGGTCTATAGATTGATTCAGCTGTCATTATGAAAAGATGGATACACAAATAAATGGAAATAATTACATGGCATTCATTATCCCACAATGTGTGAACTGACGAAGCAGGGTGAAATCTTTTCTTCTTCTTTATAAAGGGGAATAGCATCTGTGGAGGCAGATCTCAAGAGAATAAAGTATAACTGAGTGCTGTGCTTCGCTGCTTGCATAACATGTTCTTTTTGGAATCAAAGTAATCTTTTAAGTACTCATCATGCTAGTGCCATTATGTAAATGCTAGTTAATAATTGCATGCATGACTTAACCTTCATTTAAAAGTGTTCAGCACATCAACAGTCTGCGTGCAGTAGAGTATCCTACCTACCTTTGCTTTTGTTATTAAAACGCCCGACAATTACCTTAGCAATCTTTCTTTGCAAATATCTATTACACCAAAGAATGGGCAAATTATTTTTTTAAAAGTGAATCAAATTCTTTTCAGAATTATTTTCATGCACTGGAGTAAATTGACCATAGTCTTGAATACTGTAATGCAGGTGTAGGTCAGAAAAATACTAAATATTTTGTAGGCGATAGTGTTATGGTATTAAAACTAAAGATGATCCTAGAACATTGGAGATGCCAGAACAGGTTCTGAATGCAATAGATCTCAGGATCAGTTCTTGGCATATCCAGTTAAATTATTTCAGGGCCCATCTGAGATCCTGGGGAATCATTTTCAGCCTAAGAAGACAATACTGACCTAGAAAGGCCAATGGTCTGACTAGGGCTGTTGAAAAAAAAATTCGGTAAAATTCGGATTCCGCAAAATTCAGCCCGTTTTGATTTGGGAAATGCCAAAGTCCGAACTCCCCCGATTTGTATCCGTGCAATTCGGTGCGAGATTCGGACTTAGGGGGAAAATTCGGCCATTTAAAGCATTAAAAACACATTCACACCTTTCTGCGGCTCCGGGGAGGCATGTTTGGAGGTAGAGGTCCCAAACGTTCAGCGTAGCTTGAGGTGACCCTTCTTGCAAGAACTCCCAGGTTTTGTGAAGATTGGGTCAGGGACCCCCGAGATATGGGGCTCGGAAGGGGTCCCCCCAATTTACCCATTGCAATAAAGCCATTACAAACACATTCGTGGCATTCCGCATCTCCAGGGGGGGGGGCTTTTTGGAGGTAGAGGCCCCAAACTTTCAGCATAGCTAGACGTGACCCTTCTTGTAAGAACCCCCAAGTTTGGTGATGATTGGGGCAGGGGGGTCTCCAGTTATGGGGCCCAGAATGGGTCCCCCCTCCGTCCATTGGAATGAATAGAAATAAGTAGACTGTTTGGACTCGGAGTTTGCAAAACCATGCAAAGCAACATGTGATGCGACCTTGGGAGTTTGCAAACCACGGAAAGGGACAGAGGAGTGCTAGCTATGCATAAGGCGCAGGTGGGGTGGAATTTCCCCTTTTGCATCGGACTTGGGAGTCGGGACTGGGCAAATGCATTCTTTAAGTCAAAATTTGAAAACCAGTTTTGAGTGAGCATCAGACCATGCAAAAATGGCCCCAGAGTATTTTCTGCCCTGCTCCTTTTGTCATGGTGGAGTGAATCCCCCCTTATGCAAACGACCCCTCCAAATGTGAGAAAAGTTGTGCACCCCCCCTCTCAAAGCAGTACGGCTCGGCCCCCAAATGGGGAAAAAATGTGGGGATGCCCAGAATACTGGCATCTGAGGTCAGCCAGTATTCCCCAGGCTGAACAACCCATGGACTTCTAAGCATTCTTGCACTGTATTTAGAAGCCAAAGCACATTGTTTAAATGACTATGTAACTAAATGTACATTAAACAATCATTTTGTGGCTAGTAAATTGAGGTAAGCAAAAAACAAGGATACGTTTTGGTCTGTCCTGCTATGCAATAATGGTGAGAGAAGAGATCAAAATGGGTGGAGAAATTTGGCAGCAGAGAGTTTGTTAGCTACTTGTAGTTCTGCCACTAACTCAGTCAGATAGATATGATCTAATAATAATGTGTATGTGTATTGAATAAACATAATAATATATCAAGTGCATTTATTTTTATGGTAACATCTCCAAAAAAAGCTGAAAACAGCTTAGTCAAACAAGTTAGTACAAAGTGTTAAAATAAAAAAAAACGTAATACAAAAAATAAATATAAAGCTGCTTTAAGCTGGTTGATTGATTCACTTAGGTATGCAAGTGGTTAGGCTTTTTCCAGTCCAGCTGAAGAGCTAAAATGTAAATCTTCCTGTAATTTCCTGTCCCCTTAGTGAGATGGGTTTCTCAGGGACTATTCCAATTTACAAGGGGAACTTCACTTACAATTTCAGGCACATAGGAGAAAGAGTTCCCATTCCGGAACAACAAAATGCATTTCCAGATCCAATTTCTATTCCCCAACCAACTGGGATGACATTTTCATGGATTGTAACTGTCACCAAAAGGACCTTCCCTGCCAAACTGTAGGCAAGTAGGAGAAAGGGGCTCAGTTGTCATGCCCTTAAAGTTCTCCTTTGGAGAGCAGCAAACTGAGTTATAAGGGTTATGGTTCTCCCCCCAATCTTTTTTCTGCTACAGTGATTCTGATGTTGATGGAGAGAGTGATTCTTAATGAGTAGTGAAGGATGCTAAATCCTGTTCACTAGGAATTGTGTGGATTTTTCAGGAAATGCAATTGGGTCTCGGTTGTAGCATATCCGCTGATCTTTTTGAGGTGTTCTCATTTATATCCCTCTGGCTTTATGTTTGGGGATATTACAACAATAAAGTGGTACATGTATCCCAGGTATTTAAATGTACGTTTCACCCTGAGGCTTCTTCAGCCTATAAAGAATTTAAAACGACCACTGTGGGTTCCTTGGCTAATGGTAGAAAACTACTCACAAAAGCCTTAGTTAAAAAGTTTTTATGCAGTTCAAGTTACCGTTTTGCGGTTTGGAACAATATTACAACCTGACTGTGGAAGCTTTGTCATAGTTAACAGACTGCTCCACAGGAGAACCATTTCTAATATTGGAAGTCAACTGTTGGACTGTTTTTGTATATATTCTCTTTGACAAATAGTTGTGTGTGTTCTCATAGAGTTATTATTGTACAGCACTGTGTTTGTTCTTTGTGTTCACTATTAGTTCACCATAAGTAAACATTTCTTGCATTGTGGGTTAAGCATTTTGTGAGCCTTGTGCTGTATTTTTTGTATTAAGCCACATTTATTGCAGCATAGGGGATTACTTTTGTTTGTTTCTAGTACCTAGAGGTTGGCAACCCTAAACATAATACTACCAAACTGCTGATTTATGTGCATCAGATTACCTCACTGTTTTGTTCAAAGTTTTGTTTGGGCAACATGTTGATCCACTGATGTCTAACAGTTTGCAGCATTTAGCCTGGCAGCTGTCCATGGATCTGTTTTTCCAGGCTTTCCTGCACAATTTCAGCTCCCGCCCCTAGTGATTTGAGAGCTGCTTGTGCCCCCTCCTTTTCCAAATAAGGAAGACACCAAGCTTTTGTGTAGGAAGCATGCTGGGAGACAGCTCCCCATCAGAGGGGGAAAGCAGGCAAATCTTACGTGCTGTTCCTCCCCTGTAATGGCACTTGCTGTTTGAAGCTGCCCACCCACTCATCTGAATATTTTGGCAAGGTGGGATTAACTGGTTAATCTGGGGCCAAGCAGGAATGTTTGGATTCTTTAAGATTGGCCAAGAAAGGGTTTTTTCACCTGCTTTGCTTTGCCGCTTTGGCAGGGTTGGGTGTTCTAATTAGGTCTGGTAAGGACTGATTAGGCCCTACTGGGATTGGCTAGAACAGTGGTGCTTTTGTTTAAGTTAAGAGACTATAACAACCACTATAAAACATGTTATGCTGGGAAGTCTTCCCAAACCTGCCTCTCATGGTTGGCCAGTCAGGGGGGTTGGTGATGGATCCACTTGAGGCTGGGGCTTCACCAGTCAAACCCTAATGCTTGCCCACATGGGCAGGAGTGCATCATTTGGCGTAGCTTGGTATGCCAGCCAGGAAAAGTGATCGGCAGATTAAGGCCACTTGGAGCCAGGGTATGATTGCCTAGGATTAGGGAGGGGCTGTGGCTCAGTGGTAGAGTATCTCCAGTTAAAGGAACTAGGCAAGTAGGTGATGTGAAAGACCTCTGCCTGAGTCCCTGGAGAGCCACTGCTGGTCTGACTAGACAATACTGACTTTGATGGACCAAAGGTCTGATTCAGTATAAGACAGCTTCATGTGTTCATGTGCCCATTAACACTGGCATGCCTCTGGCAGCCCGGTGGGTAGGTGCCCATACTGAGGGTTGGTTACTAATAAAGCTCAGGTCAGTTTAATAAATAAATCCCAGTTGGACCCATTTTTGTAAGGGGGGAATCTTTATTTTGGGGATGCAGGAGCAAATATCTTTGTATGCTACATGATCATGGACAGGCTGCAACTCAGTAAAACGATAACATCATGGAACCAGTTAGAGGACCTCTTTGTCATGATGCAGGAACAAGTTCTGCAGTTGCCTAGAGAATTTCACCTCTTTCTCTGAAAAATGCAGTTCCCATAAGGCCATGCCAGAACATGCATATGCAAATTGTTTGAGACGGGTCATTTCAGCTACCCTTGCCGTTAACAAACATTTAGTCAGGCAGCTGTAAAGGACTGCAGGACATGTGCAAGTCACCTGTGAAAATGTTTTATGTACTTAAATATTGTGGCAAATAGTAGATGAGGCGGGGAGACAGTGACAGAGACAGACAGGGGAAAGCTATATGAGAACATGTGGGTATGATCAGCTTTTAAAAATGATAGCGCATATGCAGACTGTTCAAACAAGTGAACGGCTTGTCAAATATTTGACAGTATTGATTGCAACTGATGGACAGTCTGTGAATAGAACTGGCAGATGACTGAACATCTCCACTGAACACCAACATGGTCCCTTCATTCGTTTGATTTCTCATTTATTTTAGCATTTCCCCCCACATACCTTTACATAACATAACTTACTTCTCAGCACCAACTGACAAACTGGTGGGCTTGCTTGGAGAAAATTAAAAGCTTTACATAATAGATAAGGTGCAGGAAGGTGTGGAGTTAATTTCCCTTTGCCCACATGCTCTGTTTTTTATGGTGGAAAACATCCACTCTCCACTTAACAAGTGAATGGGTAGACCCATAACAAGTGAATGGGTTATCCAAAATGAACTCCAGGACGGGCATGCACGTATGAGCATCCTCATTCATGCAGGACCTGAACCCAAATCCCAGAGCATCTTGTAAGTCTATTGTATACACAGCTTGGGCTATAGCTTAATATTTCTGCCCTGGGAAGAAATGGAAGAGACAGTGTTTTCCTAAAGGGGGGTGAATGCTCTTAGGAGCCAGCAGGACTCCTATGCTGGCATCTGTACCACTTGCGCTGTGCAAACTGGCACAGATGCTGGTGTCGGGGCAATTATGCCACCACCACCCTGGACCATGGCAGCAGTGTGGCCCTAAGGCACTGGCACGGCCTCCTACCAGCATTCTCTTGGAGCAAGTCCGTGCACCGGCATCCCAGGAGGTGTTTCTGGGGCATTCCAGAGGGCAGAGCGTCCTCTAGGCAACTTCCAAACTCCTTTTGCCCCGGGAATGCCTCACGGGATGGCAGCAGTCCTGCATCACTTTTTGAGGTGGCGCAGGCCCACTTTCCCTTATGGGGGAAAAAGCACCCTTTCCTCTGTTTTTTTATTTTGAAAAAAAAAAGGCCTTTTCCCCCTCCATGGCAGCTGGGAAGCCTCTGAGGAGGCTTCTCAGCTGCGCCGTCCCAGCCACTCTGGTTCCCCCCCACCCAGGAATGCACTGAGAGTAATTGTACTGTACTAGCTGAGACACAGAATAGCAAAGTAAAGTAAAATGATGGCAGTATAAAACAGTGAAACGTAAGTATTCAATGGCAAAAATATGGTAGCTATTCAGTTATTTATTTACGAAATATGTCAGCTAAAAATTAAAAGCAGAACATTATAAAAACACACTATAAAACCAATTAAAGCCAACACTAAAATAAATATATAAAACACAGAAGCATCAATTAAAACATAGGGCAGGAAGAAGGGATTGGAATGAAACAAACAAACAAAATCTTTTTACCCTCTGGGCAAAGACAATGATAGAGTGGGACAGATGAATACCCCTGGAAGAGAGTTTTATAATTCTGGTGTCACAACCCAAAATAATCTCTCTTGGGTTCCCACCTGCCTAACCTCAGAAGATGTGGGCACCTGAAGCAGGGCCTCAGAAGATGATAGTAGCAGTGGGGTAGGTTCGTACAGGAGCAGGCAGTCCTTCAGGTATGCTGGTCCCAAACTCTATAGAGCTTAAAATGTCAGCACCAGCATTTTAAATTGGGCCCAGAAACAACTTGAGAGCCAGTGTAGATGGTCCAAGACTGGAGTGATATAGCCCCTATGACCCATGTCAGTCAAAATCCTGGCTGCAGCATTCTATACCAACTGAATTTTCTGAACACTTTACAAGAGCGATTCCGTGTAGACTGCATTGCTGTAATCTAATCTAGATATTATCACAGCATGAACCACAGTGGTCAAATCTTTTTTTTCCTTGAAAAGGCATAGCTGGCTAACCAGTCAAAGCTCATAAAAGGCCCTCACGTGAACACATGAAGCTACCTTATACTGAATCAGACCCTTGATCTATCAAAGTAAGTATTGTCTACTCAGAACAGCAGCAGCTCTCCGGGTTCTCAGGCAGGGGTCTTTCACATCACCTACTTGCCTAGTTCCTTTAACTGGAGATGCCAGGGATTGAACCTGGAACTTTCTGCATGCCAAGCAGATGCTGTACCACTGAGCCACAGCCCTTTCACACTTCAGGTTATGTCCATCGGCTGTCTAACCCAACAATGTGTTTTTCCTTTATAACTGTTCCAAGGAAACATTTATCCCAAGGAGAAGATAAAGGTGTAGGGGTTTCCATAAAGTGATGGTAAAATACAAAGAGCAGGAAAGAGAGGGACCTTGGATAAAAAGGAAACTGGGGGTCTCTAGCATGGAGAGGAATGGGGGGGGGAAGGGTATAGGAAGCCAGAGACTATAAAGTCTGTTGGTAGAGGATGAGCTAAGAGGAAGGTAGAGAAGGAATGACATGGAAGGAAAGTTAAAAAAAAAAAGGAGGTAGAAACGGAAAAGAGATCACACTTTTCTTGCAGCTGATGAGATGTTTAATTTCTGTTTAATTTCTGCAGGATAAGAAGGTTCAGGTGAGAACCAACTACAAACTGATGAGACTTGTGACCCTTTTTATGCATTCTACCTGCCTTCTAGAAGCTAGTAGTAGAAAAGAGCAAGAGTCCAGTAGCACCTTAAAGACTAACAAGAATATTTTCTGGCAGGGTATGAGCTTTCGTGAGCCACAGCTCACTTCTTCAGATACTTCTTCTTCAGGTATCTGAAGAAGTGAGCTGTGGCTCACGAAAGCTCATGCCCTGCCAGAAAATATTCTTGTTAGTCTTTAAGGTGCTACTGGACTCTTGCTCTTTTCTACTACTGCAGACAGACTAACATGGCTACCCACTGTGAATTATCTTCTAGAAGGTAGGTGAGTCAGGGAGGTCTCAGATCTCTCCAGAGTACCTGCAGACTGATGCTGTTGGCTGGAGTCCCTTGCAGAGTTGTTGTGATTAGAACTGCTGACTTACCCCCTTTTGTGGAAGATGATGATGCAGAGTGGACATAATGGAAGAGGAGAGTGGCTTGGCTGAGA
Source organism: Euleptes europaea (assembly GCF_029931775.1). Taxonomy (NCBI): domain Eukaryota; kingdom Metazoa; phylum Chordata; class Lepidosauria; order Squamata; family Sphaerodactylidae; genus Euleptes; species Euleptes europaea. The sequence goes on from NC_079317.1 coordinate 66,039,135, forward strand.
AGACTGAATCACCTGAGTGGCAGGCAAAGCCACTACTTGACAGCCCTGGAACAGGAGATGGGTAGATGATTCGTCCCATGTTCTTATTTAATCTTGCAGAGAAGTCTACATTGTAGAGAAAGTGCTGAGGGGGTTATTGTCCTGCAAACTTGGGTCATTACTCATGGTCAGAGTACGAGGAGTTTTGGAGAACCATGAGACAATTCCTTGGTTAATGTGTCTGTGGAGTTCTCATAGAAGCCAAACTACCACCTCTCGAAAGCATCTATTGCAGTGCATGCCTTAATCGAGAAACTCTTGACGATATCAAAATATGGATGCACCTGTACCTCTGACTTCACTAGGCTAGAGTATCTTGGAGTGCAAAAAGCCTCTGGGGGGGATAGGGCAGCAACCCTGGGTTCCCCAAGGACTAACTGATTATAGACAAGGAGAATTATCTGATCTTTCATTGACCTTGCCTTACCATTTTTTTAAAAAAACTTTGCAAAACAAAGATGGGGGAGAATAGAGCAAGACTTCCCTTTTGTACTTTGGCTGCCTCCTCACCAAGCAGCACAGCAGTCTTTCCCGACTTCAAATAAAGCTAGAGTTGCCATCTCTGGCTTGGGAAATTCCTGGAGATTTACAGGTGGTGCCTGGGAAAGGCAGAGTTTAGGAAAGGGAAGGAGCTCAGCGGCAATTTAATGCCATGCAGTCCATCCTACGCAGGTGCCATTTCATCCAGGAGAACTGATTTCTATAGTCTGGAGATCCGTTGTAATTCCAGGAGAACTTCAGGCTTTGTCCAGAGTTGGCAATCCTAAATAAAGCCTCTCCCTCTTTTTCCAAAGTTGCAATAAATGTGATGACCTTCTGTAGTGAGATTGGGCATATTCCAAAAACTCTGCCTCTCTCTTTCTGTTTTTGCCACACTGTCGTTGGCTGCAAGCAAGGCATTTGTTCTGTCCTACATTCAGGCTCTTGCCTAATGTCTGTGATGGGGCCAGAATAATTACATAAAATGAGAACTCTCCTCAAACCAGCAATGTGCTTCAGGCAAACATTTTGCATACGCTTGCCTTGTTCTGGTTGAATGTGGCCTCTTTAGGAATATATCTGTTGACTCCCTGTCTCCTTTTGCTGCCTTTTCTCTCTTTCACCATCAGTGGGAAATGAGAATTTAAAGATGGAAACTAAAACACAGAATTCAGCTATATATGTCAGGGCACTACCTGAACAGGCCTATTCAGTACATATCTGAAAATCTGAGGAAATGTCATTTAAATTATTTATCATTCTGAGGTTAACTATCAGGATATTTTCAGAGTTTGGTTAGTTATATGCCAAATGCCCTCATAGCAAGGTGTGGAAATATTAGGGATGAAATATATTTCTCTCTTTTTTCACCCTTATCCTCTATATGTTTCCCCGTCAATATTCAACCCTAAAGGAAACCCACACACACACATTAACCTCAGCCCACCGCTCCTAGCTCTCTGATTAATGAGATAATGATATCAAGGTAGATTAAATTGCTGTCTAATTAATTATTATTATTTTATTCTCTTTTTAGACAAGATTAACTCAAAAAAATAAAATGTGCTTCATAACATTTAATTGTGTGTCATAATTAAGTCATTTCCAGCAATGTGCCATCTCCAACAAGTGATACTACTGTTGTTAATTTAACATACCCAGGTGCCCCACACAACTTTTTAGGTGTTCTTCAAGACCTATTAGACACTAGCTGAAATATTTCAAAAGAAAGCCAGTCATCATAAAAGTGAATAGTATTTATTGGAAGTATGGATTTAGAAATAATTGTTCAATACACCTTGACTATGCCTTAAGGCAAAATCAGTTCTAGGCTGAAATAATAAAAAGATTAACTATCCTTCTGCAAACTATTCCCAGATGACCCAATATTTTAATATTTCTATGAATGCGGGAAATTTTTACTGTCTGAATCGAATTTTGGTTATGGTGATATGAAAAAAAAACCTTACAGATGAGCTGTGAGCTGGTAGAGATACTTTTGAGCATGTTGTTTGAAATAACTAGACTGATTGTTCTGGGGGACATCAACGTTAAAGCTGAAAATATCTTATAGGAGTGGCCCAGGATTGAATAGCGTATTATGGACTATAAAGCACATTGATGTTTTAAAGAACCATATCTGAAGAGGAATGTGATCTAGAATACATATTATTTATGATACTGTATGGAATATTTTAATATTGTATAGGATATAGAACATTTTGTAGCAGCCTGAATAGCCCAGATCGGCTCAACCTTGTCAGAGCTCAGAAGTTAATCAAGATCAGCCTTAGCTAGTACTTAGCTGTGAGATTACCAAGGAAATCTAGGGTTGTTATGCAGAGGCAGGCAATGGCAAACCATTCCTGTTCATACCTTGCCTCAAAAACCCCATAAGGTGTCGCTATAAGTCAGTTGCAACTTGGTAGTGCATTATGATTATTATGATTAGCAGTAGTACATATTTTAACTTGTCGCCTATGCATGTGAAAATGTGGCATAAATGCAATCAAATCTAATAAGTGGTAAAGCTCTAAAGAATATGTCATTTCTGCTTTGTAGTTGTGGGCCTTTTTACTTTTCGCATTTTCATTGCTGGTGTTCCCGAGTTGGTTGTTTCTTCTATACCATTTTTATGCCATTGATGAAAATTGATGCTTGTTTACATTTCATGAGTATAGTGGGGGGAGAAGTTACATCTTTGCCTTCTTTAAGAAACCAACCCAAGAATTACTTTGCTGGATGTACTGAATTATAGAGTTGGAAGGGACCATCAGGGTCATCTAGTCCAACCCCCTGCACCATGCATGAAATTCACAACTACCTCCCCTCCCACTCACACACACAGAAGATGGCCAAGATGCCTGTCATAGAATCAGCATTGCTGATAGATGGCCATCTAGCCTTTGCTTAAAAACATCCAGGGAAGAAGAGCTTACCACCTCCTGAGGAAGTCTCTTCCACTGTGGAACCGCTCTAATTGTTAGAAAATTCTTCCTAATGTCTAGACGGAAACTCTTTTGACTTAATTTCAACTCGTTGGTTCTGGTCCGACCTTCTGGGGCAACAGCAAACAACTCAGCACCCTCCTCTATATGATAGCCCTTCAAGTACTTGAAGATGGTTATCTTCTATATGACAGCCATTCAAGTACTTGAAGCTCCCACACTGTGTCCTCTGTATGGGAAACACTGCTAGCAACTGTTAATTTAGGAAAGGCTATTGAACCAATACACAGTAGCTATTTGGGGTGTGTGATCATGGGAAAAACATTTTCTGCAGTTAAAGTTGCCTTCAGGTGATCCTCATCCCTTGTTTATCTTTGGGACATATGTTGTTGCTTTTGTGAGGCATCCCAAGTTGGAGAAGAAGAGGATCAAGGTCAGTATTTTTGTCCTCAGCTGGAGTACCAGTAAGGACAAAGCTTGACAATATGCCAAAGCAATGTTTTCATCCCCAGTTTTATTATTTTATTTATTTATTGTTATTTACTTTATTTATAGTCCACATTTCTCACAGGGACTCAAGGGGGATTACACATAGCGAGTCAGTATCGAGAAAATGGGACATTCAGTAACTAATACATTAGGATTTTAGACATCTGGAACCACCAGAAAGAACTAAAGCATAGCATAAGTATTAACATGACACATTAAGTGGTACAGAAATTACATAATAGGACCTTACAGTAATCTATACACAGTAGTATAGACCACAATCTCAATAATTTGTCCAAGTAAGATAGTTGTTTGGTGAAGGTGCTTCCTTTATGTATAGAGTCCCCTTTCTTAACAATTCCCATCACTAAAGTTCCCACTTGTGTCTTCTAGTGTTCACAACAAGAGGCCAGAGAGGTATCCCCATGCCATGCACATTATCATCTGAGATATGAGTCTCAAGTTGGGGTTTATGTAACTTTTTGGTGGACAGCAGTTGATTGCAGACTTAATTGCTCTCTTAAGCTGTAAAAAAATCCTCTATATGCATCTTGTGATCACTGCTAAAAGAAATAACAAATGGCCATTAAAGATTTTTGTCTTTTGCAAGAATTTTCTGTAGGAATGTGCATTCAGATTCCCCAAACTGAAAATTGTGGGTTATATTCAGCATCCCAAATAGATCTGGGAATTTTTCCAGATACCAAAATAGTGGGTCCAAAAAATCCCAGAAATATTTGAGATTTACCGGGAAGGTCAGGAGCCAGCATTTGCAGACTTCTGGGGACTTTTTCTTTTCTTTTCCCCTTTGTTTGTGTGTCTCAGGGAGCTTATATAGGCTTGTCAGACTGCTTGTGTCAATTTCCAGGGTGTTTGTCAGTTTCAAGAGGTTTTCCCCCCCCCCTTCTTTGCCTGAGTTGCTTTGTGTCCCCTCTGTAGTTTGTATAGTGTCCTGCAGCTCTTGCAACCCCTCCCACCCCGGGCTTGGATTTATTCTGCTGTGATCCTCTGGATTTACATTAGTCCTGTTGAGCTTGCACTGCCACAGTGGTACTGGGTTCTGCTGGGCATTCTGTACATTTCCATTTGTTCTGTTGGGCTTGCAAAAGTGCCCCCCCCCCCCAGTTTGGCACATTGGCTCATGGTTCTACTGTGATTACTGGGTTGTGCAATGGTTCTGTTGGGGTTGTTGTTGGTTCTTCCATGGAAGACATTTGACCAGTGATTGCTGCCTGCAGGCATGGCTTTTGCCCTGGGTCCACCAACCTCCTCCCAGGAAATCATGGAGGATGGCTGGGGGCACCCTGTTCAGGGGCCCATAGAACTGGAACCCTTGGTCCAATATACTTGCAATCTGGGGGTTATTTAAAGGACAAACACCAACAGCTCAACTGCAATTTTGGTGCCTATACCTTTAAAAATCTGCCCCCCCCCACCTGGAAATTTTCTGCATAGGGAATAATGGACCCAAAAATTTTGGAAACTTCAAAAAAAAAAAAAAACGAATCCAAATACTATACTGGTATTTGGTAATATTGGGAATACTGATATTTTTCAGGTCCAAAATACCATTTTTTCTGCATACCCCTAATTTTCTCTTCAGAAAAAAAGCCCATTAGAAACACAATCATATGCATGGCGCGACATATGCCTCTCCTATAACAAAATGGCTTAGTGTAGTTTGGGGCTTGGAACAATTTATATGACAGACTGATTATGGCTTTAGCAGAGCTGAGATTTGAAAGGTATGCAAATGAGTTATTTAAGTGAACATCCATTTACTTATGGGAAAGCAACATTACTATAAAACTGATGCATTTGTTAGCAAATGGGTAGGCAGCCAATGTGAGCTTCACAAACCTTTGTTAAAGGAAACTGCTGAGCTCTCAAACAGCCATCCTTCAAGGTTTATAAAAACACTCATAGCCAAAATCTTGCTCTGGAGACATTGCAGTTAAGCATTTGAAAGTTTGTCTTTTTTGTTGTTGCTCCTGCTTTCAAAATCAGAATGCTAAACTGGGAATAAGAATTTATCATTGTCCCCTACATTTCTTGATGCCACGTGCTGAGAATAAAAGAAATGGTTTTGCATTTTTTGTTTCATTCCACTTCCCCCCCTCCTTCAACTTAAAGCTTCATTTCCTTCATAATAAAATTTGGGTTCAGAGGAATCCTGGTGTTCTTATATCTTCCTTTTGGTGGCTAAAATCATAATAAAGTTTTCTTTTACTGTTCCCATCTGGATAGTGCATATGTAATAGGGGAATGTGACTCCCCCACAACAAGTCCCAGAACTCAAGCAGAAGTAGGGTTGCCAGGTACTTCTTCAACACTGGAGGGAGATTTGGGGGTGGGGCCTAAGGAGGGTGGGGTGGGAGAAGGGACTTCAGTGCCATAGAGTACAATTGCCAAAGCGGCCATTTTCTCCAGGTGAACCAATCTCTATCAGCTGGAGATCAGTTGTAATAGCAGGAGATCTCCAGCTAGTACCTGGAGGTTGACAACCCTAAGCAAGAGCCATTAAGGAGTTACTAAAGCCTCCTACTTCCATATATTAGCATCTTGACTACATAGATGAATGCAATTATCAAAGTCAGCTTGTGGCATGGTAGGCTTCCCTGTTTCAGAAACTTGTAAGCATGTGACTGAATCCCAATATGATTCTCACCAGCAATCCCAAGAGATAAAAATGGAAAGCAGAAACAGCTGTTCAAAGTTCTTAAACTTGCTTACCGAGAGCAGAAGATCAAGCTGTAAACAGCAGTAACACATAACTGTGGAAGATGAGGATTCACTTGGGGCTGCTATAATATTTTCACTTACCTGAAGCACCATAATACACACCACATTTGATACCTTACATGTTTGTTTAATTCTTTATTACATCAGAATGCTTCACTTCCTCCGACAAATTCAGAGCAGCATATACAAGGTATCTTATTCTACATTTATTACAACCTGTAAAGTAAGCAAAACTATGAGAGGCAGTGGAGGTACAAGCTCAGCAGATAGCAGGGATGTTTCTGAATTTCATGAACACACCATTTCCTTTTTCTCTAAGGTTCTCAGTTTCTGAGATAGCTTTCTCCATGCAGATTGAACCTGACAAAATTTGAGAGACTGGTTAGCATTGGAATTGATACTAATAAAAATACTGTCAAAATGCCAACAAGGAACAAATCAGAAAGACTACCAAGGACAATGGGAAAGAGGAAAAGGCTCATGACAAAATATGAGAACAACAAAAAAGTAATGAATAAGGCATATCTATATATCCCAACTGTTAAGTGGTGAAGAAGAAGAAGAAGAAAGTCGTTTATGCATGGGTACTTTCATTCACGTTCACCCCCTGTCTGTCTAAGTTGTCCTTGGAGTTATGCCTGAGTTTTCCCTCCATTAGAGATGACCTTGTTGCCAGCCCTCACAAATCCTGGGACTTCCCGTCCCTCTATTAACCCGATTCTTCCCTCTCCCCTGAGGTGAACCAGGGTGAAATCCCCATGTGTAAGGCAAAGCACAGGATGCCGAAGTTTGGTTTCTCTTACAGCATGCAGACAGCTGTCAAGGGTCGGGGATTCAAATACTTCCTGCTTCTTTGGAGTTCTTTCTGAGTAGAAGACTTTTTAAAATGAGGTTTGGGTTTCTCCCCCCCCCCCTTTCAAATAGCTCCTTTTTTGGTTCTTGTAGGTTATCTGGGCTGTGTAACCGTGGTCTTGGAATTTTCTTTCCTGACGTTTCGCCAGCTCCTTTTTTGTTTATGTTCTTAAACTGCTCTTAAAATGCTTTTTTATGTGGCAATTGGATTTCAGGAGGTGGGACTTTTCTCTCACGACAGCCAATTACAGAGCAGCATTTCAAGAGGGTGGTGCAGGATTAAGCACCCTTTTTCATGTACCATTTTGTCTATCTCATACCATTCTTTTTTGCAGCTTTCTGTACCTTGGTCTTTGCTGAACATATCATTCATATATAGATTGGGCCAAGGTCACTGGGTGACATTCATTGTTGAGTGGAGATATGATTCTGATCTTGTAAGTCCCACATTACATCCATCTAGTAAGAGTGATCACAAGAAATAATATGTACTTTGCTTTAGCATCACTTGTTAAAATTGGGTGAAAGAAGAGACCTAATTTGATAAGAATCATGTCTTATATTAGCTGAGAAACAGTAATGATATTGACTATCACAGGAAAGGCATACTCAGGGGCTCTTTTGTGAAAATCTGTGCATGTCAAGTGTTCAGTCCATATAATATGTGAGATTTATTGTGGAAGGAGAAGCTTTGGGTATAAGTACTCCGTTATTGATGATGAGTGAGTTGCCTATTAGAGCAAGTCCTAGATCTGCTGTTTTCAGGTATACAGATTGTGATGGTGGGCAGAATCAATTATACTTAGTACACTCACTGAATGCTTATATAAAATTCTACTTTTGGAAGATAGGGGACCCTGAGAAATGTCATGAGGGGTGTCTTAAGTGGGAAGGGAGGTTCTGTGAAAATTGCCAATTAAGTCTGGATCCAACCCTTAATCTGTGTAATGTATTTGTGTTAACACCCTAGCTGCCGTATTCTATACAAAGTGGAGTTTCTATGGGTAGGCCCACATATAACACATTGTGGTAGTCAAACTTGGACCTCTCTGAAGCATGGATAACTGTCCTGATCCTTCCTTTCCTGGACAAAGTACAGCTAACAAACCAATAAAGTTGCACATGTTTTGCTGAACCAGGCTGGGGAGGCAGTAAGTAGTGACAGAACAATGCAGCATTACTTATGGGGTTCACTTCCTCACCTGTTTTTCTGCATAAACACAGGCAAAGCCCTCTGGGTTTTTTTTCCTGGCATCTGCCCTGCTGTAAAAGAAAGCTGATGCCATTAATTCCTCTTGTGCAGGTGTCTTCTAGGCTCCTCCGGCTCCATCCATTCCCTTGGCCCTGATTTGATATGCCCCAGAATGTCTGGAATTGAAAATCAGCAGCCATTGAAGCATCCCACTCAGAATCACTTCTTGATCTTGCCAAAGGTGCTCTATATGGTCATCAGAGGGGCAGGAATGAGTGCAGAATTAGCACAGGCAATGCTCCAAGACATTATTCTTAATGTTTAATGTGGCTTTACCTCAGCCAATCCGGTTTAAATGGAACCGTGTTCACTACTGCATACAAATTGCACAGTCTAACACTGAGCATGTGAGTCTGTATGTATCCTAATTGGACATGACTGAACAGGAAGAGACTTATACTGGTATTTTGTTGAATTTTTTTGCTTAAATATTAAACACATACAGCTCTATTAACATCAGTCCTGCTTCATCTGGATGACGAAAGAGCTTTGGGCTGCTTCAATAATGGACAGAGAGCCATAGTTTATACTCTGCCAGGGTGCTACAGGGCCTCCTAAGCCAATCGCAGTGTGAAAATATTAATCACGAGCCCATAAAAACCTATAAAACCCAGAGCCGCAGAAAGCATTGAAACCAACGACATTATGTTTTGCAGATTGTAACTTGTTTGCAAGTGTTTTATAAACCTCAAGCAACTCAAATGGAAGTGTGAATGCCAAGGATATAATATTTCACTCACTTACTGGGGCGATTAATAATTTCAGTAGTACATTTCCATCAACGGCACACTGCATTCATTACCGAGTTTTATGGAGTTTTCCTTCTCAATTCAAGTCCTTCGTATTTTCACAAAAAGCATCATGCAGCAAAAAATGGTTATGTAGATTTTTTTATATGGAAAGCCAGCTTACAGCATTGCAGCAGAACTGAGGGTAGAATACACATTATTCTTAGGTCTATGAACATTTAAAAATACTTTTTTTTCCCTCCAATGCTGGAGTTGCTTTTTGGAAGGAGAGATTAGTATGGCAAACTCTTTCTGCTGTTCTCTCACTAAAAACACCATACCGAAGCCATTTTTATCTGGAGGGAGTGGGATTCCTAACTTTTACTCAGCAGGTGTCAAACTGGCTCAGGGCTTGCATTGTTTTAATGGGAAGACATGAGAGAAAGAAACGATGGAAGAGTCTCTGACCACTACCTCCCCTCCTCATTCTGCCCCTCTAAAAAGAAGCCCCAGTAACTGCACTTGGAAAAGAAGAGGAAAACCTTTAAAACAATCATGGAATTAAACACGTACTGAGCAATCCTGAAGGGGGGGCAGAGCCACTTAGGAGCCAGCATGACCCCACTGTCAGTGTCTGTGCCACTTGCACCATGCAAAGTGGCATGGACACCAGCGCACGGTGACTTACAGTAGCTCCTGGGTGTGATGCAGCACACGAACCTCATGCTCCAGCACAGCCTCCCCAGAGGCATTTTCCTGGTGCTAGTGCTTGTGCTGGCATCCAGGGGGGGTATTCTCGGGGCATTCCCAGGGGCTAGGGTTGCCAGGTCTCTCTTTGCCACTGGTGGGAGATTTTTGGGGCGGAACCTGAGGAGGGAGGGGTTTGGGGAGGGGAGGACTTCAATGCCATAGAGTCCAGTTGCAGCCATTTTCTCCAGGTGAACTGATCTCTATTGGCTGGAGATCAGTTGTAATAGCGGGAGATCTCCAGCTGTTACCTGGAGGTTGAGGAGAAAGAAACCAGCACAACTCAATATATTAAACAATTCATTAACAACTAATAACAGTGAAAATAACAACCACAAAAAGTGCAAATATATACAATTATTTACAATAAGTTATCAAAAAGCCTAATATCAAGTCCAAAGGTCTATCAGAGGCAATTTTTCTTCAAGTCCAAATATGGTCGACACTGTCAGAAATCAGTTGGGACAAAGTCCAATCCAAAGAAGGAGACAAAGTCCAATCCAGAGAAGGAGGAAACACTATTCCTGATATTCTTGTAGCGCTTTCATCAAAGCATAGCTTCATCAGCCTCACACTGTGTAAACCGCATACAATTAGGGAGATTCACAATCTTTTAAATAAACTTTAACTAATGACTATTTCAATAATATTTTTATCTTTTGCAATTTTTTAGTATTTTTAAGTTGAATATTTTTATAGCTCCCAAAAGAAGGGCTGCTAATCCTTCTGCATCAACACTACCAGGAGCAGAGCTGCCTTTAGGCAGCTTCCACAGCCCTATGCCCCAGCATAGAGTTACGCCTGCAAAATAGGTGGTGTAGTCCCATGAATGGGGCAGTTTCACATTTTAAAAAAAATCTTTAAAAAAAAATGATGGCCAGGGAGCCTCACAGGAGTATGTGCTGTCCCCAGCTGCTGACTAACTACCCCCCTTCAGGAATGAGCTGCCCATGCTTATCTATACACTACAACAGACATGAGTCATGTTGGGGATCCCAGGACATGACACACAACTATGCATGCATCGAAGGACTCACCTTTACAAAGTGCTTTGCCATTTTATATGGCTCCAAGTGGTGCAAGGGGGTAATTTTTGCAAGCTGTTTTTGCAAGTGAGAACCAGCCACAGAGGGGATGTTTGACCCTTCCCTGAGCTCCACATGCCAGCAACCACATGACCATTGTAATGGCTAGATGAGCCCTTGTGGCTGGATAAGACTGACTTGAAATCATCATGGTGAAATAATGTACTGTCTCTTCCTTGGATACTTTTTTTTTAGTTCAATACCCATCCCAACTTGAGGCAAAAGTCGGTAATAAAAGTTATGCTTTGATGCATGGCAGCTTCCTCAGGAAAAAAAAAATGAGAAGGAAAAATAAGGCAGAGAAACCATGGCTGCATCATCTCTTAATGCATCCATGAACTGACGGTATAGGGACAATTTCTGAATTGTGATCTGGTAATCCTAGTAACCGGTAATGACTGTAAAATTGGTACGTGTGGGCAATTAAAGCAATGTTCCATACTTATCAATCAAACTGCTACATAGAAAGTTAGTGGAAGAACAGACATGAGATTTGTTTGCATTTCTGATTTGATTAAAAAGTGAAGTTTCTCCACACTTGGGACATAGCTGCCGCCTTCTTTCACCTGAAATTTAATAAAAGTATTGTCATTAAAACTGAAACCTGCTTTTGCAACCACTGTATACAGATGCCATATACCTAGGGCTGTTGATTCGGTTTGGGCCGAACCGAAAAACAGCCGAATTTCCCCCAATTCTGTTTAAAGCGCCCCCTGCGCGCCTTCAGGGAATCCCCCTGAAGGCGCGCGGGGGGCTGAATTTTCCCCCGAACTCCGGATCCCCCCGAATTTCCAGGGATCCGAAGCAGGGGAGTTCGGACTTCGGCACGGCCTGAATAAAAACGGGCCGAATTTTGCCGAAGCCGAACTATACCGAATTTTTTTTTCAACAGCCTTACATATACCTCAATGGTGGTAAACAAAAAAAAAGAATAATAAAAAAGAATAATCTGGGTACTTGGGAGTAGGGCTCCAGTGAGAAGAAGGAGGCAAATATCTCTTCCCTGAGATCTCTTCCAACCACAGTTCTTAGGACCCAAGTTTTTGTTTTGCTTTTAAATGTGCAGAGTGGTGTCATCCTATTTTATAGTTCAGATCTTGGACATTCCTCTTGCCCTTGTGTTCAGCCAATTTTTTCTTACTTGACAAAAATAAATTGATCATGTAGTATTGAGTATTTGGAAATCCAAACATTCCTTTCAATTTGTAAATCTTTTCCTGTGTTTTTTACATGTTCTGGAAAATCTTCATGAATGCAGCTCCTTGTTTACTGTGAAAAATCTGAAAAGAAATAGATTCCCCACACACACAAACACACACAAAGAACATGTGTTGCAGGCCTGAGAGGTAGGGTGCCTGTACCTGTGGTTTCCCTATGAATCTCATGAGTAAAGCATAGAAGTAAAAGTTTACAAAAAGGTTTATAGAGGCTTATTTCTCTGAACAGAATTGTTGATGTAGTAAATAAAATAGAGTAAAGGTCATGAGTTGCTGGCTAAGACTATTCTTAATATTTTGAGATAAATAAACTGCAAGACTACAAGGTTATGATATGCAATGTTGCCCTCTTGATGGTTGTGTCTGGAAAAAATATCAGCATCACTTATCTGAGGTGCTTGGCCTCTTCTTGACATTAACAAGAAGGTCATTTCTGCCTGGGAGTTTGCCCCTCTGATAGCTGCCATGTGAGGAGGTGATAATGCTAACCTAATGATTCAGACCTAGTCTTCAAACAGTATAACAGATGGTGACCTTGCACTTGTGAACTTTGTTACTCAATGCCAAGAACATGGTAATGCTTTCTTCACAGACCAAGTGACAATGGCACACCACCACCATGTGTGACCGTGCCAAGTGCAAGGATACAGGTATTAGTGTAGCCGCCCCGGGCAGAAGCTTCTAGTCTCTCAGCTCAGATGACTGCTGGTCTGAGAGAATAAAAGCCAGAACCAAACTGCCAGAAGGCAGGGAGTTGACGGAAGATGGCTTAGGCTGTCTGACCTCACTCTCTCCACATCTCCAAAGATGTAAAACTTGGAAAGAAATGTTGGTAGAGGACAATGCTGGTTGTCTGGCTATCAGCTTTCTCTGTCTCTTGCATGAGACTGAGAGTAACTGGAGGACAGCTTCAGCTGTCTGGCCTTGCTCTCTCCATCTTGAAAGATGTAAAACCTAAGAAGATTCAAGGGAGACAACTCTGGTTGTCAGGCTTCACCCTCTTATCATCTTTTGCATACAGATTTACAGTCTTCTTGCCTAAAGCTAGAAATCCCTTTTGAAAGGGAATTCAGTTCAGCAATTCTAGTTCTCATAAAGGCTAGAATCTGAAGTGAAATGCTGGCAGGCTGCTCCATGACAAAGATGGAGACCTTAGAACTCCTAGCACTCTACCTTGGAGATGGGAGTCTAAGTGTATTGGATCTTCACCATATTTGGTATATTGAGCCTCAATTGATTCTAGCAAGGATTAATGGAACCTCAAAGAAGATCTGTCTGATCCTGTTCTGGCTTTCCAAATGCTGGCAAGCTTGAGGATTGTAGATCCTATATAGATCCTATATAGATAATTCCCTGGACCTGTTCAGAAGTCTTTTCTAAATAACAGAAGGGCTTCAGAACTTTCTCAGGGTAAGAGGCCAGAGATATTCCTGAAAAGAAAGGAAGATCTCTGTTTTCTGTGGTAAATCACAAGGCACATATAAAGCAATGCTTACATAAAACATATACAGAACCTATTAGGCTCCTCCATCTGACAGACACCTCACACTAATATATTAATTTTGGAGCTATCAGAAGGAAAACAAAGTGAAATGGCATTTCAGCAAAAAACAAACCAACTGGGGAATAAGGACATGATTTTATATGTGAGGGCATCTTTATACACACACATACAAACACACACACACACACACACAGAGAGAGAGAGAGAGAGAGAGATACATTCCAGGAAAATAAGAGAAATGGGATCATGACACAGTTAAAAGCCTGAGCACTAAAAGGGGAAGAAAAATTCAGTGATTGAGTGAGATTGTGAGATTGATTACAGCAAAAAAAGGTAAGCATTAACATAGCTTGTTTGTTCCAAACACCTCTGCATTACTGCAAAGAAGGTCATACTGGGAAAATGTGTGATAAGCAGAATAATAGAGCAATTAACATGTTTCACACATATACACATCCTACATACTCTTTCTGATTTATAGAGGAGCTCATGCTGAAATCCATGAAAATGTTTCTTACGGTATGATGTGGTAGTATGCATTTTTGTGCTAAGGGGTATTTTAGAAATGTAAAAGAATTATCTCAAAGTATCTGAAGAATCTATGTGTATATTTGGTCTTTTCTAGATGCTTTGTTGAAACTTGTTTTAGATGCTTGTGTTTTATGTTTTAATCTTTTTTATAACTCTATGGATTGTTTTATTTATTTATTTTAAAAGATATTTTATTAACATATTCAAGAAAAAACAAACAAATTATGTACACATACATTCACACAATTTGAACTCCTTCGGGGAGTCTATTTCATCTTACATTTCAAATATCTTATACGTTGTTCTTGTATTCTACATTTTGGATAGTAAATTCCTTCTATACTATATAGTAAATTTTATAAACTTATCCTTATATCTAACAGTCTATCCTTTCCATTTAACATAAACAAAATAACATTCCCATTTCATTTGGGATTCTTCAGTCATCTTCTCTTTCATCAAGCTGGTCAGTCTGGCCATCACCGCAAATTCGTCCATCTTTTGTTGCCACTTTTCCAAATTTGGAATGTCCTCCTGTTTCCAGGATGCTGCCAGTACTAATCTAGCCACCGTTGTCAGATAGCCAAATATTTCTCTATGGTTTCTGTCCAAATTATCTGGCTCAATTCCTAGCAACATAGTTTCTGGGTTCAAAGGAAATTTGATTTTTAAAACTTTCTGCATTTCTTGATGAATTTGTATCCAAAATTTCTTAACTTTCTTGCATGTCTACCACAAATGAAAATATGTCCCATCTTTGTCTTTACATTTCCAGCACTGGCAGTCATATGATTCATTCATTTTTTTAATGTCCATTGGTGTGATATACCATCTAAAAAATTGCTTGTACCAGTTCTCACGTAGATTATTACTGGCCGTGAATTTAATTGACTTGGTCCAAAGTCTTTCCCATTGCTGCAATGTTATCTCTTTTTTAAAAATTTCCGTCCATTTATCATACATGTCTTGACTTGTTCTTGCTCTGTTTCAAATTTAAGTAAGAGTTTATAAATTTCCCCCAAAATATGATCCGTATCTTTACTAATTAGATCTTCAAACTCAGTGTTCTTTCTTATCTTTCCCTGTTGAAAACAATCTTGTCGCATTTTCATAATCATTTGATTATAAATCAGCCAGCCAATATTTCTATTCTTCTTAATCTCATTCCACAGTTTTATTTCTTCTTGCTCATTTAACATATCTTGATATCTTACCATATCTATATTTTTCTTCTCTCCCTTGGTTAGATATGTATCTGTTGGGGACATTATCCATGGAAGTACTGGGCTTAATCTGTTTTTGTTTCTAAGCCATGTCGTCATCAATCCATCTTTAATAACATGTTTCTCTCCCAAAATTTTGGAATTCTTTGCTTTCCATAAGTAATAGTGAAATCCCTTATTCCATGTGCTCTTTTCAATCTTTGTTTGATCTGGGTTCTTTATCCACTCCACAATCCATGATTATCCTGCCGCTTGGTAATAAAGCTTGATATTTGGTAGGGCAAGTCCACCTCTTTTCTTTTCGCCTGCATAATTCTGAAGTTAATTCTTGGTTTCTTTCCCACCCAAATGAATTTATTGATTTGGCTCTGCCACTCCCTTAGCATCTTATCCTCGATTTGTATTGGGAGCATTTGAAAGAGAAATATCAGCCTTGGTAGTAAGTTCTCTTTATAACTGCGATTCTCCCCATCCACGATAAATTGAGTTTTGCCCATCTTTTTAAATCTTGCTGTACTGTCGACCATATTTTTAGGTAATTATCTCTTAGCAAAGCATGATTTTTCCCAGTAATATATATTCCTAGGTATCTAGCCGGTTCTTCTGTAATCTTACATCCTGTTAGGATCTGTATATTCTGCTTTTCCAAGTTGTCCAGATTCTCCAAAATAATCTTTGTTTTATTTTTGTTTATTCTATATCCCGATACTCGACTGTATTTCTCTATTTCTTCCATAAGATGTTCTATTGACTCTGCAGGGTTCTCCAATGTTAAAACCACGTCATTGGCATAGCATTTTAGTTTATATTCCTCTCCATCAACTTTCAGTCCACCAATTTTCTCATCTTGTCTTATTCTGGTTGCTAATACTTTCAAAGCCACATTAAATAACAACGGCGATAGTGGGCATCCTTGTCTAGTGCCTTTCTTGATTTCAATTTTTTTCTGATAATTTCCCATTGATAACCAATCTTGCTGATTGTTGCTGATAAATGCTCAATCCACTTAAAATATTTGTTACCACAGTTTAATTTTTGAAAAGTCTTTAATAAAAAGTCCCATTGAATATTATCAAAAGCTTTTTCAGCATCCAGAAACACAAAAACTGTTTTTCTTTTCTTCTGTTTTACATGTTCTATAGCATTAATGATAAAGCGTACATTATCACACATAAGTCTATTTGGGATAAAACCGGTCTGATCTGGATGTATTACTTGTCCTAGTTTCTTCTTTAGTATGTTGGCCAAAATAGAAGCAAAAATTTTATAATCCACATTTAACAAAGATATGGGTCTGTAAGAAGCTGGTCTTTGAGGATCATTACCTTTTTTGTGAATTAGTGTGATATGAGCTTCTTGCCATGATTCTGGGCACTTCCCAGTTTGTGGAATGTCATTCAACAACTTTTGAAGATGTAAAGCTAGTTCTTCTTCAAAGCATCTATAGTATTGTGCTGTCAAACCATCCGGTCCAGGTGCTTTATCCATTTTCTGACTTGCAATAGCAGTAGTAATTTCTTGCACAGTAATATTCTGATTCCACCAAGAATCATCTTTTCCAAATGTTTTTATCTTAGAATCCTTGATATAGCTATCTATTTCATCTTGATTATGTCCATTCAGGTGAGATTGATATAGATTCTCAAAATATTTTACAAATTGCTCTTTAATGTCTTTTTAATGTCTTTTTCTTTAAAACTGACTTTGTCCATTATCTTGACACCTGTTATTGTCTTCCATTTGTTTTCTAAGATAATAAGCTAGGTATTTTCCAGGTTTATTTGCATGTTCAAAAAACTTCTGTTTTGCAAATAAGATTTTCTTTTGCATCTCTTCCGTGTCCATCATGTCGGTTTCTGTTTTTACCTTTTTTTGTTTCTTTCAGGATACTCCTTTTGCCCACTTTAACATGCTGTTCTTCTAACTTTTGAAGCTCTTCTATCAAATGTTCTCTGCGCTGTCTTTTTTGTTTTTTATTGTTTTATTTTTTTAACTGTCTTGGGACCCAATTTTTGGGAGAAAGGCAAGTTTATAAACCTTCAAGGCGATATCTAGTTGGTGAAGAGTACACAGAGTATACTGACTGGCAGTTTTGTCCTCCTGTCCTTTGCATGTACTCTATTTATTTATTTATTTAATTTGTGGACTTTTGTCCCACCCTCTATCCCAGCTGGAGCCAGGCTCAGGGCAGCTAACATCAAGTAAAACACCATAAATCAAAATACAAGAAAAATTCAATATTAATTAAACCCAAAAGTTCTGGATTT
This sequence comes from Euleptes europaea, assembly GCF_029931775.1. Classification (NCBI taxonomy): domain Eukaryota; kingdom Metazoa; phylum Chordata; class Lepidosauria; order Squamata; family Sphaerodactylidae; genus Euleptes; species Euleptes europaea. The sequence goes on from NC_079317.1 coordinate 66,056,738, forward strand.
AAAACAAGTAGGTGCTCATTTCAACAACACAGGACACGTTAATTGTATTATTTTATTTTATTCAACTTTTACCCCACACCTTTCTCTGCCAAGCAAGGCTCAGGGCGGCTTCAAACAGTTAAAAAAAATCAGTATTTAAAACCGGATTCTCAGTCTATTATAATAAGAGGGTGCCCCTGAATTACATACTTCTTAGCGTAAACAGGGCATAAAGTAAACAGGGCTCAAATGCATGATATGCCCAAGTCATGTCAGGTCACAGATGTGCAACTGGACTCGCAGTCAGATGTACATCAGGAGAACTCACCTTAAACAGCACTTGTTCACTCAGCACTGTGAGAGAGCAGACAGAGCTTGGAAACAGCTGTGTGAGCTGTAAGCTATCTGGTGGAGGGTTCTCCTCAAGGAGTAAAAAGGAATACATTTTGGGTTTTTGGATCAGGAAAGGATCCATAACCAGTTATCTAGGGAAGATAATGTTGAGGTTTATAGAGTGATTCTTAAGAGTTTAGTGGGAAACAGCTCTGTGGAAAAAAGTGATCCCAGATCACTTTAAGAAACTGGGGAAGTGTGTTAATGTTCCTAGTTCCTACAACTAAAGAACTGCTGTGTAAAAGAAAGAAGCTTAATTTTAAGGAAGTGTAAACAAAATGCTTAAGTTTAAGAAACAAACCAGAGGCTGTCCAGAGAAATCACCCTCAGTTGAAAATAAAGGTTTAAGCACTTGTATGTGAACACCTTGATACATTTGGAAGTAGAATATATCAATTGAGCTTAGCCATCTCAAAACTTCTCGATTCTGTTATTCTGTTACAATCTATATTTCTGTGATTGAAGAATTGCAAAAGCGACTTTTAAAACCCACAAAAAGAGACAAATAAAACAATTTGTGTTGTATTTCAGAAAGCCTCTTGAGTGCCAAATCTTTCTGATCATTTTATTATTCAAAATAAGTCCCTCCATCATATAAAACCAGAATATGAGAGCATTTTTTGAACTAGCTTGCTGAGGTATTTTAAGGTATGCATCACCAAAGTCAACTTGTGTGAAAGCTTTCTCTATGGGTAGGGTAGTATATATGTCCTCTGTCCTGAGGATAGGTTAAGTATCCACCTAGGCTACATGGTTCAATGTTACTTTATCGTCTCCATATATCCTTCTGCTGCAATCTGATTTTACCATTATAGAGATAGCTCAGTCAGAGAAGCAGACAGTTTCAATAACTCCTCGAATCTGTAAGCAGTCCAGTCCTTGATCCCCTTTGTGATGCATATAGAGCTATAAAATTTCCCCCAATGCTGCTCAGAGACAGGGAGAGAGAGAAAAATGCACACTGCTGCACCCAATACTAACTTGGCATGTGTAGGCTGTTACTGCATGGAAATTTTGCTTCACTTTGGCTTCCTTAACAGTGCTGTTTTCAGGGGCCTCACACAATGTTGTCCTTTATTCATCTTGTGTCTATGTTTCCTTCTATTTTGCTGTGTTTATTTGTGTGTGTGTTAAGTGCCGTCAAGTCGCTTCCGACTCATGGAGACCCTATGAATGAAAGTCCTCCAAAATGTCCTATCTTTGACAGCCTTGCTCAGATTTTGCAAATTGAAGGCTTTGGCTTCCTTTATTGAGTCAGTCCATCTCTTGTTGGGTCTTCCTCTTTTCCTGCTGCCCTCAACTTTTCCTAGCATGTTTATTTACACACCTGTTTTTGGTACAGTCATCTTGGAAACACAGCAGTCAAAGCACCTTTGGATGCCATACAGATGGTAACATGCATGTTTTTGAGGTTCAACCCACATCTATGCCATTCTCCTTCTTCAGTACCTGATGCTACCATCCTAGGGTTGCCAGCTCTCCTGGTATAGAGGGACACCTCGTGCTCCCCACTGCCATTGCCCGATGCCATTCAGCTGGAGGGTGAGAGGAAATTCCCCAGTGAAATGGAGTGTCTGCTGCAATCAGTGTCTGCTGATTAATGCTGCTGCTTCTGGCATGAACCAGAAGTGATGTCATCACATCAGGTGTTGATCTAGCATTTGCCCTAAACTCTATGGTTAAAACACATCATTTGAGGTGAATGCTACAGCATCACCACTTCCGTAATGGCATCCATTCTGAGTCACATTAGAAGAGACGTAATTGCACTGGGAATGCTGATTGCCACCCATCATTAAGTCCCCACCTCCCACCAGTTCCCATACCTATGTACCTGTGCAATCCTACGTCATCCCCCAACAACAGTTTAAAAAAAAAAAAAAAACAGGAATTGCTGGATCACCATAATGTTATAACAATCTATTACTACAACCAACAAATCCCCCACTTCCATTAACCCCCTTCCACATGTCTCTAGTATTTCTCGTTGTTGCTGCAAATTTATAAGAAGAAAGTTCTGTTTGGGCAGTTAAAAATGAATTTGATATCTGGCTCTACACAAATCTTTGCAGTTACCCCCCCCCATTTAGAGAGAGAGCCAGTGGGGTGTAGTGGTTAAGAGCAGTGGTTTGAAGTGGTAGACTCTAATCTGGAGAACCGGGTTTGATTCCCCACTCCTTCACATGAGCGACGAAGGCTAATCTTGTGAACTGGATTTGTTTCCCCACTCCTCCACATGAAGCCAGCTGGGTGACCTTGGGCTAGTCACACTCTTCCAGCCTCACCTACCTCACAGGGTGTCTGTTGTGGTTAGGGGAAGGGAAGGTGATTGTAAGCTGGTTTGATTGTTCCTTAAGTGGTAGAGAAAGTTGGCATATAAAAACTAACTCTTCTTCTTCTTCTCTTTCGATTTCAAGATCTGTGTCAGTTTTTTGCCTTCAAAACTATAGTGTTCTCAGAGGAGACATCATTTTGCTACAAAAACAGCTACAGATATTACAGGTAGATGTGAAAAACTGTTAACGTGAAGTGTTGCACAGGCTGTCATGCCTTGGAGATGTAACAATTCCTGTCATCTCCTTAAAGGATTTGACACTGGGGTTTTCAGGTTTTCAGATTTTTAATTAAGCCATATGTCTTTGTTCCACAAATGTTCAGTAAAAATTGCACCTCTTTAATTCCCATCATTAGCATCATTAGCAATGAAATACTGAAAGGGCCTCTCTGCATATTGGACTCAGTTCTCTTGATTGGTATAAGACTCCTCCATAATTCCATAGATAGCCATTCTGTGTCCCTCAAACAGGTGCACTTCTACTTTCATAATGTAGACAAGCAGCTGAGACTGCTGCCCATTTATTTTTATTCTTAGTGTAATGCTTAGAGGCCATAGCAATATTGCAAAGATATAACTTTATTTCCCACACAGTACACAAGGCCTTGGTCAGACATCCATCTTGGAAATCTGCCCAAATCTAAGGTCCCTTAACGTATCTGTATCTTGGCTACTAGAAGGCAACAAACTTTAATTTATATTTTCTTCCTCAAAGTGCTGTCATCACAACTAACTCATGGCGACCCCATGGAATTCTACCTCATGACGTTTTCAAGGCAAGAGATGAGGTGGTTCCTCTACATACCAACCACAGTCTTCCTTGGTGGTCTCCCATCCAACTACCAACTCTGCTTAGCTTCTAAGTTCTGACAAGATTGGTCTAGCCTGGACTACTAGGGCTATTACAGATTTATATTACAAGTGTCAGGTGAAGAATAGAAGAGTGAGCCGGAGGGGTGGAGGATTAGGATATGGCCTACTGTACATTTCTTAAAAGCATAATCCTAAGGGGGGGTACATACTTCAGTCTTGGGAACAGTGCAGCCACGCTACCTCCTGAGTGGCTTGGTGGCCTGGCACAGAAGGTGAAAATGTATCTCCCCACTCACCTACCCCCCAAAAGACCCCGTATTACATTCCTGTAGAAGGAGCAAAGCTGTGGTTCATCTCAGGAGGTGATGTTTATTATGGGTAAAACTTCCTACATTTATTGGTTCCCCCCCCTTTAAACCCCTAATATTGCACCTGTGGGTGCCATGGTGTCAGGCAGTGCTTCACCTGGCACCCACTGAGCTTTTCAGAAAGTGGGTGGGCTATTGTAAGGCAGGGCTTGCTATTGGCTGCCCTCATTCAAATGCAAAAGTTTTCCATGGTTCCATGAAGAGCTGGTAAACAACCAGGCTTAGGGTTCCATGACCCTTCAGGCTTTCCTTCTTTTTATGCCCCTTCTTTTCTCCTTTCTTCCCCACAGGCTTTCCTTCATTTTTTTCCCTCGTGCAATTCTTTTGAAATTCAAGAAAGGAAGTGTGCTTGGCTCCACCTCCTGCAGCAACCATTTTAGGTTTGACTCCGCCTCTTGCAGAAGCCATTTGAGATTTGTCTCATGTGGCAGCCATTTTGAGGTGGCACTCACCCCACCTTCTCAAAATGCCAAAGATTCCCTTAGGCTAAAAATAGTCGGGGACCCCTGCCTTAACAGATATGTTTGCATTCTACACGGATTGTCTTGTTGCCTTAAACAGATATATTTACAAGACAGAGCAGGCAGTGACAGCTCAGGTCTGGCTCAGGAAAAAAAGGGGCAGACAGAGTGAGGGGTAGCTCCTGCCTGGTAGAGTGGCAGAGTGCTTTACATCTATCTCTGAAACGGAATAGAATACCCTGTTTATAAGGTCGGTCTCTGGGGATGAGCAGACCTGATACTAAAGGGCAGGCTGGCGTGTGTGGAATCCAGAGTGAGTATGAGAAGATCCAACCTAGTGGATAATCAGCCTGTTTATGTCTGAAAGTGTTAAAGAAAATTCTATCTACCCTCTAAAGCCATAACTGATTTAAATTTATGTATCTCAGCCAGATTCCCCCTTTGTAGGGTTGCCAGGTCCTTCTTCACCACCGGTGGGAGATTTTGAGGGCGGAGCCTGAGCAGGGTGGGGTTTGTTGAGGGGAGGGACTTCAATGCCATAGAGTTCAATTGCCAAAGCAGCCATTTTTCTCAAGGTGATCTGATCTCTATTGGCTGGAGATCAGTTGTATTAGCAGGAGATCTCTTGCTACTACCTGGCAGTTGGCAACCCTACCCCTTTGTCTGCCTGGATACCTGTGCTGCTGTTCTGTTTCCTGAAACTATCCTGTAAGTAAATAAATCTTCTTTGTTGTTTCTGTTCAAAACCTGCCTCAGTGATCTCCACAAACTACTTGCACACTACATATACTTACCTCACCGAAGTGAACCCAAAGCCTATATACTTGCTACCTTTAGAACACCTGGTGCCTGAGGGGAGGTTTCTAGGTTAAAACAACCCTAGATCCCAGAGAATCTGTGTGCCTCAAGGGTGAGGGGATACGTTTGTCACACCCACCAATTCAGGAATGGGCTTGGATAGGGGGAAAGGTGCTATTCCAGAAAGTAGATTTTCTGAGTTTAAATGTACCCAAGTGAATTTCCTGATCCAAAAGGTCATCACCAACTGTTCAGACAGCCACTTTAGATGCTTACAAATATGAAAGAAATAACAGATAATCTAAACTGGACGTAGCATTGACCTTCATGACAGTGAGGTTCCTTACACTGTTTCCAATAGTCTTCTTTAAAAAATAAAAATCCTAGAAATGTATTTTTAAATGGAGCATTCATTTTTTAAATTCTGTATTTGATTTATAGTGGTTTGGCAGGAAGAGCAGCAGCACAGGAAAAAATAGCAGCTTTCATTTTGTATTCAGTCAACTTATAGCAAAAATAAATCTGCAGTAAGAATACATTATTTGCCTGTTCTTATCATTGCATGTCCAAATCTCAACCTTGTTCACTAAGGAGGAGGGAAATCCTCCGTGATTCTAAGGGATATATTGGAGTTTATATTTAAACCCTTCATTTTGCATCCTTAAATGGGAGAGCCAAGTCAGCCAGCTGTGCTATGCCAAGCAGCCTATGGTTAGTAATAGGGTTGTGCTTATCGATATACCCGAACCGAAAATAAACCTGAAATTAGCAGTTTCGGTAATTTTGGTATTTACTGTCACCAAAACTTGGGGGTCTGCCCAAAGCTGAATAGGAGATTCCCAAAAAAGCTGAATAATTATTTGTTTTTGCTCAGGTGCTTGGCTTTTTCTTCCATTTTTCTGTCTCCTTTTTTTTTCTACTGGTTTTGTTAAGGCCCATAGTTGGGACCCTTTTGAGGTAGGGGTCATGTAATTAGAGCCAACTTGGTCTGACCAACCATCCAACCACACAACCATCCATCCATCACCATTCAGTGGGTTAATTTGGATCAAGCATAAGGGTTGTTTAAAAGACGGGGCCCTCCAACTAAAAAGAACAGGCTTCAACAGCTTCTTAAACCACAAGGCTTCCAAAGGAGACTCCCTTACCAGTGAAGATGCACAGTCTCCATCAGACAGCCCCCAGAGTCGAGACTTCGGCTGGCTCTGATTGTTGGCATTTTTAGACTAGAAAGTAAGCAGATTGTGGTGATCTAGGAGACAGCTAAGTGACAGCTGAGATCACATGACAAAGTGATGACTAATGCCAGCTCATCATGACTCTGCAGGAAAACTGGACAGAACAGGTTTTACTTGGGAGCTGGGCAGCTATCAGGGATTGGCTGATAGACTGGGTCAGTATTGTATATAACTGTATGATAATTGTACAAAGGTGTGGGGTGTATGGAGAAAGATACTGGCGAAGCACTTTGGTTCACTGTATAATAAAAAGCACTATTGATACTGTGCTGGACTCTGCTGTATTCACTTGGATTGGGTGGCTAACAAAACTAACAAACGCCATCACCGATATCATCCTCACTGAAAACTGCTGTCAAACTGAAGTTCACCCAAGTAGAGTCTTCGTTTTCCCACACTTTGACCTTCTTTTGAAATCAGATTTTTGATTACTATAATAATGGACTGTTCACAGGATGTCATTTGCCACCAAAAGAAATGTTTTCTGTGCCTTATATTTCTTGCATTTAAGCCTTTTCCCTCAGTTTGGAAGCTAATTTGCATGGACATCATGCTACGCACCCCAGATACAAATGGAGGCCTCAAACTTTGAGGTGCCAGCCTGCCAATCAGCTGTTTCTGCCAGTCCTGGTCAACGCTGACCTTCTGAACCTGAAAACTGATTGACAGCTCGGCTTGCAAATGCCTGGAGGATGGGGACAATCCCTTTGTGGGCCCATAAAATTGGACCCCCTGTCCCAAAGTGCACCAATCTTCAGTGTCCATCTAAGGAGAATCCTTTGCAGCCATGCTGCAAATTTGGTGACTCAATCTCCAAAAATGTCCTCATAGGAGGTTCGAAAAATCCCCATAGACTATAATGGACTTGAATTTTTTGGTAAACCTGGTAATAAACTGAATACCGATATTTATTGGTATGGGTATTCGGCTTCTTTCAGGTTTACCTAAAAAAATCAGGCCCAATAAACCCGAACCTGAAATTTATCATTTTTTTTTGCACAATCCTGGTTAGTAACATAGCAGTAAGAGACACCGAATAAGACACACAATTCCCTATGATTTGCCATCTAAACCACTGGTTTTCAAATCATGGCTTATGTCAAATGTGATCTACTCACTGGGTGGATATCACATAGCAGGACTTCCCCACTTTCCCCTCATGTACAACCACTGAGCCTTCCCTATTGTGTACCCAGTGATTGCTGGATCCTCAGGGATAGGAAAGGAAACAAAATGGCTGTGACATACCTTTTCTCACACAGAGTGCCTACCACCCTCCACAACCTCTCATTCTCAGGTTCAGGGTTACAAGTAGGTCAGGCCATAACATGTTGCTAGCCTTGTTGCCTTTTTAAAAATCCATAGACAGCCATGACCATTTCACATCTCAGAGCCTCTCTCCCACTCACAAGAGACATCAGCAGAGAGGGTATACCCCTTTAATAATTTTCCCTTAAACACAGTGCAGTCTTATTGGGGTTGGGGGCTCAATCACAGTTCCATTCACAGGCTGCCACCATTCATTCATACCCGAAATACACACACACACACACACACACAAAATACACACACACACACAAGATCTCAGTTTATGTATGTATGTATGTATGTATAAACTGAGATCTTATTTTGTGTGTGTGTGTGTGTTTTGGGGGGTCTTTCCCTGTGACAACCAGCACACAGGGTTAAATTTTAAAAAGGAGTTAATTTTTATTTATGGCTTGAACATAACACTGAAGAAAGTAAGAAAGATGTTGCAAACTTTCTTTTCCATTGAACTATTCCAGCATTTGGGACCTTTTGTTACAACTTGACTTTTCTTTCCAGTTAGCTTTAACCTGTTCTTCACCATAGCTTCACTCAACCAGACACACTCTTCCCTCCTGCTCTCCTAACTGCTGTTTTCCAGCTGTCTCCTGCTAACATTCTGTCAGCTCCCACTGGGAGGTGGAACCTAACCTATCCATCACAATGGGGTCTCTGCAGTGAGAGGAGAGCGCCTGTTGAAATTGTGTCCCCTTCTTTTGAAGATGGATGTTACTTTAAATCTTTGAAATGGTGTGATTGGACACAAGCTATTTAGATCTTCAGGTTTACTCAGAAGCTTATTAGAGGTTCCACAATGAACAGATTGGAAATGACAGGCAAGCTTACCTAGCCTTCCCTGTTAATGTACATCTGTGGAAAGGACTTGGGTAGGTTCTTAGTTACACATCTCAGTTCACTTGCAGCTCATTCCTGAGCCTTGCAGTGGTTGGGGACAGTGTAGCTGAGGCGCCACCGCAGCAACTCCAAAGAGATTCCCCGGCTGCTGCAAGACTTCAAAAAGACTTTTTAAAAGTTTTAAAAAGAAAATGGGGCTTTCTCCCCCATAGAAAACAGTGATGCTGCACGGGGTAAAACCTGGCGTAACAATGCTGTTGCTGGAGGGGGGTGTTCCCGGGCAAGAGGGGCTTTGGAAGCTCTGCCCCTCGGAATGCCCCCCCACACCAGCGCCACATACCTCTTCCAGGATTTAGGTTCCAAAAAGACTGCGGCGTCGGAGGGGCGGCATGCAGCTTCACGGCGCTCAGGTGCTGACAGAGCTCCCCCCAACGCCAGCGTAAGTGCCTCCTCTTCCGTGATAAGAAGCCACTTATGCTGGCAATGGGGTCATACTGCCTCCAGAGAACCTTCAGCCCCCCATCTCAGGAATGCACTGAGTGATCAACAGTGATGCTCAAACAACCTAGCATTGTCTTGCATAACATAACAACTGTGTTCCATACAGACACAATTAGATGATCTTCAAAAGATGAACTGATAGGGAAAGGTAAACCATAAAAGAGTTTCATCTAAACAATTGCACACATCAGTATGTATCCTCCTCACATGATCCCCATTCTCCCTCTCCATCAACAACTACAGGGAATTTCTTTTTTGGGGGGAGGTGGTCTCAGATTAAAGACATATTGATATTATTCTGGATTTATCAACACATGGAAGGTGATCCTGAGCAATTGTGGGATTTCAATTAGTTCCTTGCATTAATATATGAAAACAGAGATTCCAAAATACTATTGTTATTTATCACTGGGTCATGAGAATGTTGTGGGTGGGAAGCCTGTTGCTGTTGTTGTTGTTGTCTTAAGTGCCACTCAACAGGCTCTTTTTCTTCCTGGGACAAATCTTTTGTGAAGCCTCTGCTATTGCTCTACAACCAATACTGTTTCTAAAGCACAATTATCACAAATCAGTGATGTGCATAAATATTCTAGCTTGATATGCATTAACTTTAATAATAAAAATGTGCAGTAAGGTAGGCAGGTTTTTAATTTTTGACAACATAGTTATTGTGCTAAAACAAATCAGATTTCTCAGCTGAAAAGAATATTTTGTTTGATATATTAATTATATCAGTACGAAATACCAAAACATGGTTCTTAATGAAGACACTCTTCAGCCTGCATTAGTACAGATTTGTTATCGTTTTACTATGCATTTCTTTTAAAAAGAGAGAGGACAAGATTGGGTAAACAACACATCACTACAGCACTATCTGTTCCCTTTTCTTCTTTAGGCTTTTTGCCAGCAACGTTTTATGTTTATTCATAATGATATGTTAATTTACTAGAACATGCATCTAATTTACTTTACATCAGTTTCTTTTAAATCTTTGCACATAGTTTTAGGGCTGCCACACTAGATTTTTCAAAACTTTCACTTGAAGTTCAATAGGGTTACAAATCAGATAAGGGCCTAAACATGGGGTGTGTGTGAAATATTTAAACTTTTCCCTGTGACATTCTCTTGATCTGAATGCACTCAGGAGGTTGTTCTAGGGTTGTGCATTTTTTAAAAAAAATAAGCTCAATTTCATTGGTGGATTTTAGCTAGGGCATGCATTTGCTATCCTGAATTTTCAGGAGGGTTGTTACTTGCTTGAGATTGTGTTTTGGATATATTTTTCAGATTCTAAAATTCTGATACCATTATTTCCTATGGGGGAATCAATTTGGGGCTCTGGACCAGCTTTTATGTATATAGCTAATTCCGTAGAGTGCCCCCTGCCTGTGGATACTTAAATTCACAGATAGGGGCACACTCACCCCCAACATGTTTTTCTACAGACTTAGAGGACCCCCTAGGTCTGCAGAAAAATCTGAATTAAAAAAAAACACACACACTGGGGAGTTTGGCAGCCCATTCCTGAGGTGGAGGACTGCACTGGGGACTGGAGGCAGTGCAACTGCACAGATGCCAAACTACTCACAGGTGTTTAAAAAAAGGTCTAATAGGAAATCAGCAGTGTAATAATATGTGGTGTTCAACCTACAAATAAATGGGTGTTGCAAAGCAAGTTGAAGTTTTTAGTATCTTATTGTGAAAACCAAACCATGAGGATAATTTCTTAAACTTGTTTGGAGGCACACTATAGTGGTGTAAGACCATTTTAGACAAGCCCACGTCAATGGAAAAGAATATTTGAGCTATGGATCCAGAAACCTAGGCAGCTTCAACACAGAGATTTTGCTGTTTTCATGTCTAAACCAGATCAGGATTTTTTTCATGTGTGAGGAAGCATTTACTCCCCCATGGATCCACGGACTAGCTCAGCAGTGCACTCATTTATATGACCCTCTTACTGCATTCATACCATCTAAGGCTGTTGATTCGGTAAAAACGGAACTGAAAAATGCAAATTTGGTAAAATTTGGGTTTGAGTTTACTGATTCCGCAAAATCATATCCCCCCTCCCTTTTTATCCTATTTGCAGTGCAATCCCAAGCAATTAGGCACTTCCAAACCTCAATGGACTTAAAAAGGTGTAATGCTGTTTAGGACTGCATTGTATATCTCCTAGGTACAATTACATCTATTTAATTTTTTTTCTATGGTGAAATAATGTGCATGTGCCACACTTGCTATAGTACGTCAGAATGAGGTAATACAGGGCTTGTTAATGTGCCAGCTTTGAATTAAAATCGATTTGATTTCTTACAATAGAATTTATCAAGAAAGAAAAATTTGCTCTGCTGCCAGCTTTGATCATTCCTGTGAGAACTACAGTTCTCAAAATTATACATGAGTTTTTGAACAAACATAATATATTTGGCTGAATACAGCCAATATTAGTCACAATCAATTCCTGTGGCAATAAATGAAGCCTAACAGCTCATTCCTGAGCCTTGCGGCAGCCAGATACAATATAGCAAACCATTGCTGTACCACCTCCAAAGAGGTTCCCGGGTTACTGCAAGGCTGAAAAAAGCCTTTTAAAAACAGTGATGCTGCACCAGGAAAAACATGGCACAGGATTGCTGTTACTGGAGGGGGTGGTCCCAGGCTGGAGGGGCTTTGGAAGCTGACTACCGGCAGCTCTGCCCCTGGTGAAGCGGGTCAGTGTGTTTCAGATGATTATACTCTTAGAATCGACCACTTCCTGAGAAGTGGTATGTTATCTTATTCGGTTAGTCACCCACTAAGCAGGACTCAACTACTATACTCACATAAAAATGAGTCTTTTTATTGAATTGCTTCAATGTAATTTAATGTATATATGTGTATATGCAAGTATTACAAAGTCTTAAAATTCAGTAACAATGTATACTATAAAGCAAGCAAGTTCTACATACTATTCAGTTTTAAAATCCAATACTTATAATATAACAGTTAAAAGTCTGATTTAGTTCAAAAATTCTGATTCACAATATCTAGAATAATATATTTAAATCCATACATACCCAATAGCCAATGTTCTGAGACCCTCTGAGAGAGATCTGAGATTCTAGCCCTTCTGTGCTTTTATTTATACTGTTTAAGTCACCTTCAATGGGCTTGAACCTTGAGCTCGAGCAGGATACAGTTGTATTGCACATGCTCTGTGGCTTCCCTTTAGACTACCATATAAGGACTTTCCCTTCCACCAGGCTACTTTGCTAAACTTCAAACAGTCAGTTTTGAGTCATGTTATCTCTCTATATTTTAATATTACCATCATTCTCATCTCCTGGATAATGTGAATAAAATGAACCTATTTATAAGTTTCTACCATCATTTTATCATATTAAAACCCAATATAATGTTACAGTACTTAGTCAGCAAATACAAGGTTGTAGAACAGACGTTTGGGAAGGTGATGTCCTTTTAGTACAGGAATACAAGTGGAATTCCTGCATGACACTTCAAGGATAGAATGCTAACAGTATTCTAGGTCCTTCAAGATTAAAGGACAATCTTTGAGCTCGGTGACATTTAAGTCTTTCAAGGATAAGGTGCAAGCATTGTTCTTGCTTGTCACATTTGTCCCTGGCCAAGAATTGTCAGGCTTGTATCTTTTTAAATGGGCTTTTATGAGCTGTTAGGGTTTTACATTGAACAATTTTGCACATGTACAATATTAAAACAGTAGTTTAAATGCCCTAATATGTCAGAGCTTGTAACACCGGGAATGCCCCGGAAACAACCCCCACCCTGGTACCGCATATCAGTCGGGCTTCAGCAAATACACAGCTTTTCAGGCAATAGACCTTCAATCCAGGCAGAGCAGCGATTCAAAGATTTATTTCAGAAAGTCAGTGATTTCAGTAAGAGACACGCAAGGCTGAAATACATGACAGGGGGAGTGTGGATACATTTATAGGGCTGATACAATAGGGTTACAGGAACAAAGAGACAATGTAGTCGTTTCCTGCCGGTAACGACTTAAGTAAAACTGAAACAGAAACAATTATGAACAATCCGTGGAGGAGATGGCCGAGCTCTCGGCTTTGTGCGCGGGACCCGATATCAGATCGAAGATTTACACGGGCGGGTCCCAATACAATTGTAAATCTCTGGCTGGAGCTCGTGTGCAAAATGGGGGGGGAGGAGTGCACGGAGAACTCCATTTTGTTTGCGGGGAAACCATCTTGTTTGAGGACGGAGCTGTCAGAAGCCCTGACAATATCTCTTCTGCGATTCAGGTCCTGGAGAGACTGCGGCGTCGGAGGAGCGGCGTGCAGCTCTGAGGTGCCCAGGCACCAACGGAACTGCCCCCCCACCAGCATAAGTACCTCTTATTCTGTGATAAGAGGCCATTTACGTTGCTGGTGGGGTCACGCCGCCTCCAGAGAACTTTCAGCCCCCCACCTCAGGAATGCACTGCTGGTTACTCATGATGAAGTCCCATGTATTTATTTTCAATGGGATTTTTAAATATCTTCTGTTGAGTTGTACCCTCTCTTTATAGATATAAAGGAGAATCTTTTGTGTAGCAAAATACCTTGGGATCCAGTACTGTGGCTAGATCCAGATTCTTTGGTTGTAGATAAAGGTAAAGGTAAAGGTAGTCCCCTGTGCAAGCACTGTGACATCACATCCCGACGTTTTCTAGGCAGACTATGTTTACGGGGTGATTTGCCATTGCTTTCCTCAGTCATCTACACTTTACCTCCAGCAAGCTGGGTTCTCATTTTACCAACCTCAGAAGGCTGGAAGGCAACCTGAAACTGACTTCCATCGGTATCGAACTCAGGTTGTGAGCAGAGCTTGGTCTGCAGGACTGCAGCTTTCCATTCTGTGCCACGGGGCTCTTTTTGTTGTAGTAATACAGGGTTATTTGATATAAACCACTCTATTTACTGTCTATTTCTTGTAATGAGAACATTTTAGAACATAATAAAAAGGGGGACAGGGCATAAAAACATTATCCACAGATATTGAGGGTAGGGAATCAATTTTTTTTTTAATTTCTCCCCTCCATTAAATGTTGGAAAAAATATTACAAGTATTCCTGTATCTTAATGATGTGCCAGGAATTTGGGAGTGCTTTTGCATAGGTCAAAACAAAATGTATTCTATTCTATCCTACTCCTTTAGCCATTTTCTTGTGGATGAGAAAGATGATGAGCACTCTGTAAAGTGTATAAATCCAGAAGGGACTTTGTCTAGATTTGGCTGATGTGACTCAGCTAAATTGTATGTGCTTTGAAGCTACTTAGTTTAACTTTAATATGCACTACACATTCTCTGTGCTTAGGGAGTGAATTAAGCCCTTCATGTGGAAATACTGGTGGCCTAGATATTGTTATTGGTTGGCTCATGCTGCTCGATTTGTGTCTATAAAAATATACAGTCTCTCTATGGCTAAATTGGATCCTAACTTTCAGGTAGAATATCAGCATTGGAAATAATGAAAATACAGCCTCTGTACCTTAACACTGTGCAGCTTACCGTGTTGTAATAAAACTTCTTTCCTCTGAATTCAGCAGCACCAAGTTTAGGAGAGAAAAGTTTATGGTGCCATAAAGAGAAGTGACCTGCTTCAAGGAAAGGAATGAAAGTTCATTTAATCACAGTGTGTCTCATGCCAACAAAATGTTGCTGAAGTATAATTAGAAGCCATGATAAGGTGTTATATAATCCACATAACTCCATCAAGAGTGAAAGTGCATGGAGAGACTGTATAATGCCGAAATACTAGTAAGTGCTGGAATCACTGATTCTGTGTGGCATTGCTGTGAAAATACACATAGAGCATTTAACATCAGAATTCATTAACTGTGTAGATCATTAATTTTGCTACAGTTAATTATTAGGCTTCCAGGACAGTGAAGACACTCACACAATGAACAACTTGAATTGGTGCAATATAAAAATTGAGAAGCCTAGAGAAGGAATTATTTATTGGTTGGGACTGGTACCACAAAATGATCATTCATTCATTCATTCATTCATTCATTCACTCATTCATTGAAAACATTTCCATGGGATCCTGCTGACAAACTCAAAATGAGCAGTGACAAAAGTTTCAAAAAATTAATAACTCTGAATCAGAATAAATTCCTAGAAAACTATCAAAATCCACCCTGTTTTAATTAAATAATTAAAATAATAGAAACACCATGCTCACATAACTCTCACAATTTATCATTTTGCCACACAACAAGTCCAGGACTATTGACTGAAACTCCTTTGGAACAGACTCATAAGAGCCTATTCCATAATGTGGGGGCAGCACAGAATTCTGGCCAAAGCCAGATGTACAAGTTGTGATAAAGGGATGGTTAGAAGAGAATTGTGGAGCTGATCTAAGTATGTACCCTTGCCTATGCCAGGACAAGCAGTACTTCAGATGTATATACACTAAGTCATTAAGACCTTCAAGAGTAATAACCTGCCCCTTGAATTAACTCAAGAGCAAATTGAAAGTCAGTGCAATTGCTTCAAAATTGATGCTATTGGCTCAAAGTGGACTAACACCCTAGGTAAAAAGGCAGTCACATTCTTTACCAGCTGAAGCATCTTCAAGAAGCCTTGTGTAGAGTAGCAATAGCAGATGTTATCATAGATCAGTGTGGTTCAATTAGCTGAGTTAAAAAAGAAAGGACAACCAAATGCAGCAGCTGGGGGTGGGGGTTGCCATCACCTGAACTGAAGATTTATTAAGACCCAAACTCTTTACATGCTGAGACATACATAATTTCAAAACGTATAAACAAGAAGTTCTATTGAACCTGAGACAGAGCCAACCAAATCTGGAGGCTTAGTTAATATTGGACACTAGCAGGTGACAAAATAGGACCCTCTAGTATACCATAATTAAGAGACCAGGCAACTGATTAAATATCTCTAATGGAAACTTTCAGCATCAAATCGGATTAAAAAATAACAGCCTCCAACCACCCTTTATTTTTTAAAACATTTGTATCCCACCTTATCCCATTGGACTCAAAGTGGTGAAAAATGCAGCAACTAAATTGTGAGGGCATAAATTATAATAGTCCAATTAACAAAAATTACAAAAGTAAACCAACTAAAATGCAGATTACAAATTTAAAAGCACTCAGGATTTAAAACACACAAGAATTAGCACACACAGAATCAGCAAACACACAACCAGATCTACTGAACAATTCACCACTTCCAATAAAAACCACTGGAAGAAGAATGTCTTATATGCCTTCCTAAATGTATCAAGTGAAAGTGATCCACTCTGGCAGGCTGTTCTAAAGGAACACTATGGTAAAACACTATGGTAAAATCATGCTATATCTGTAGATACAATCCTAAGGGAAGGCGTTTTAAGAAGGATGCTGCCTGCAGAATCTAACTGGTGCTGGGGAGTATATTTGGAGATGTGGTTCGATAATAGGGTTGCCACTTGTCTGTTTCTGGTGAGAGACTTCCCAGTGATGTTGCCTGCTCCCTGCCTTGGTCAATGAAGCAGCAGGGTAGTGGAATGGGGTGGAATGTCATCAATTGACACCTGGATGTCACCATTTTGGAGCAGGAAATGACATCACAACACTCTAGGAATTTCAAAATCTCTTTGGAAAAAGCCATGAAAATTTTTGAAATTCCTAGAGAATCTTGATGTCACTTCCTGTTTCAAAAAGGAAATGATGTCTCAAAATTCTCCACCTCAGTGCTCCCAGGGATTGCCAGGACAATTTGTACTAATTTCAGCTTCTGAGATGTTTACAAGGGAAGCTCCTTATAGAGCTCATTACAATAGTCCAATCTGGATGTTATGATAGCAGGCAAGGATCAGCACAGCCAGTCCAGCAGAGTGTAAAAAAGGGCCACCTTACAAACTAGATGAAATTGAAAGAAGGTGTTTTTAACAATTGCACCAAAGTGCTTATTCATTAACCCAGCTTGGTCTAAGATAGAAATGCACAGCTGGGGGTGGGGAGTAGTTTTTTTTTTATCTGGATTTTGACAAGGGCATAAATACTGGTATTCAATGGTATTTGGTTCCCCATTATGGTTTTAAAATTCAGATTCAGGTTTTTCCCCAGGAAAAGTATTTGGTCTTCTTTACTCCCTATGGGAGTGTTGGGGGGGGGGGCTGGAATGGCTGTTTTTCAACCAAATGATGTCAAAATATCCTGGGAGCCAGTGCTGCCTTTCCAGTAACCTTACCCCCCAACTTTTATGTGAATTGGACCAAGGAGTCCAATTCTAAGGGCCATCAAAAAGGTGCCCTAGCTATCCTACTTGCAGACGAAAAAAGGGCCCTGTCCCCATGAAGAAGGGAGGGAAGGAGCAGAAGCCAGCCAGACTCTCCATTCGGCTGGGCCCTGCGTCTGGATAGTGCGATATAAAGCTGGGTGTCATCAGCATCATGCCTTTAACCACAAGTGTATTCTCGAACAGAAGTAATTAAATGAAGTGTTCTGGTGTCAAAAGCTGTTGAGAAATGTAGCACAGCTGGTAACACCGGCCTTATCCATCTCTAATTAGACATCACCCACCAATTTAACCAAACCTGTCTGTGTCTCATAGCCAGGCTTAATTCTGACTGGAAAAGGGTCAAAGGGAGAAGACTCATCTAGGTACGCTTGCAGTTAAGCATGCCTGAAGTTGCTCTGCCATCACTTATTCAATCACCTTGCCTGAAAGAGTAACCAGTAAATTTCATACAGGCCACAACACCATTTGCAAAGGAAGACATTTAAAAATAAAAGTCTTACTATTGCCTTCTTCAGGGGTTTAAAAACCCCATTCTACCACAGAATAATTAAGAATCCTGGCCAAAGGCTTCTCGATCCTAAGAAGATTTAAGTAGCCATCAACTGTTAAGAAAATCCAGTTTAATAAATGTATTTGGTGAATTATATCATCATTTTGGTGTTGATGCAATGGTTTGTTTTTTCATCATCAGAATCAGTAAAATACCCAATAAACACTCAAAGACTTATTGTGGTAGACTTGAAGGAGTCTTAATACACCACTAACATCACTTAACACACTGGTATATTCAAAGATCATTGTTATAAACAGGATTAGAATTATGTTAGTTACTCCAGCTTTATTGCTATTACTAGACCATCTACCATAAATTAGTGATATTTTGTTTTGTTTTGTTAAAAAGCCCTCTATTTAATATGTTTTATTTGATATAGCCTAAGCAGAAGATATGGTCGAGGTGTATCTGCAAGCCAGTTCCTGGCTGTTACAGTGACGGTGGTTTGGGGGTTCATACATTTTGGAGGGGGGAACAGGGACGAGGGGCAGGTTGTGATTTTCCTGCGCATACCATGGTTACATTTGACACATAAGGAGGCACTTTTAAAAGGACCTGGGTTAGCTCTGGAGGGATAGGTAGGTTCTCTGGGGGTCATTAGCCTTGTAGGCCAGACTGCGCTATACTGAATGAACTCAGTGCTTTGGGGGACGGAGAGCTGCCTCCCATCTTAGTATTTCTTCCCCATCAGCTTCATTTTCTTCATGTAGTACTCATTGCAGCCATTGCTCAGGCTGGCAATCAGAGAGAGGTACCCCTCGAAGTGGACCTTCCCGTCCCGACATTCCTCCAAGCACTTCATGATCCTGTCAATGGCCATGGGGTCCTTCTGGTTTTCCATATATCCCGAGACCTCCTTCTCCATAAGCTGCCGAAGGTCTTCCTTTGTTAAATAGTTCTTGTTGCCGGAAAATTTGTGAAACGTAAAGAGCATTTGCTCCATGGAGTGTTCCAGCTGAGAGGGCTGAGAGGGCATCTTTGCACTGATCTTGGGCACCTGCCAAGGCGGATCTGAGCAGCTGGAAGGAGAGAGAGGTGCCTGCAGCGATGGTTGTCCAAGGAGCAGTGAGGTTAGCTGCCACCTCCGACGCCTCCACCAGCCGGGGCTGGGCTGGGCATAAATTAGTGATATTTGAACACTGATTCCCATTTTGCGTGCTGGTCTCAAGCAGGGAGTGGATGTTTCAATGGGCTGTTTGGCTGTTCATGAGAACATGGAGTCTGTCAGGTTACTTTTAGCAGATTCAAGCAGTACAGTACAATAGATTGCAATCAGCAATATTCCATACATGTGCGTTACACTGCCCCATCATATTCCTAAAGTCCTCCCTTTCACACAGATTTGAACTTTTTGCTTGCTGCTTGGCAGCCAATTGTATCAATGAACAGTGAGTAAATTCATCAGTAGTCAGCCAGTGATCCTTTAAAAAGGTATTCTTTGGAAAGTATCGCTGTTTGGTGTTTAAATCTGTGTTATTGTTGAGTTTATTTTGCGTGTGCATATTTTCACACAGCTTTGCGGGAGTCTTAGTACTCTCCCAGCATCATTTAATTACTTGATTTGACCATCCATGACTTGGAGGGGAGGGAAGAAAACTGATTGCATCTACTGGGCAGATATAAAAACAGCTTGCAAAGCAGAAAGCAATGAAACCAAAACACTACAGCTACTGCACAGCATCAAAGTCATCCAGCAGTTGCTTGAGAGTATCCACCAACTTTGAGGATGTTTGAGGCTCACATCATGAGTGATTGCAGCTGTCAAATACAGTGGGTTACATCTTATGACATTAGGGTTGCCAACCTCCAGGTACTAGCTGGAAATCTCCTGCTATTACAACTGATTTCCACTTGATAGAGATCAGTTCACCTGGAGAAAATGGCCACTTTGGCAATTGAACTCTATGGTATTGAAGTCCCTCCCCCCCAAACCCCTCCCTCCTCAGGCTCTGCCCCAAAAATCTCCCACTGGTTGCAAGGAAGGACCTTGCAACCCTAGCTAACCCCAAAGACAGTGTTTAATTATATTATTTTGTTTGACAAAAATAACTATTCTGTAAACAAAATAAATTAGAACACAAGAATTGAAACAGCCTGCCTTCTTCATCTTCTTCATCTGTGTAACTGTGGCTGAGACTTTGTTTTGGCTTGCAGGACCATTTCAATCTTGGTAGCAGCCTGTAAAAACAGACACCTGTTTCAGTGGATGCCAGGACAATGACTAATAAAGGAAGTACACAGAGAAAGGAGTGGTTTTGAAGCATAGCTGAGAGAAGTGTTAACCCCCCCTTTTTTTTTTGCAAAGGAGGGGATCTTGTCCACTCTCCCTGTTTGTGGTGCCTGCATCTTCTTGGCTTCTAGAGAATAGACCATTGCTTCCATTGCAAAAAGCTGTGGGATGTTCTGGAGATGACCAGGACCAGGGTGTTCTGATTTCTTTAATTTTTAGCTCTGCTTTTCCCACGATCATCCAGAAACACCTGCTTTCTTTTCTGGTTAATTATGCCTGCCGCAAACAGACAGACTTCATTGCCTTTCAAAGAGTACAGAAGGGATGTTCCAAAGATAATCTGATGCTTGGGTTATGCCAAGTGAGCACACAAAGTAAAAAGGGGGAATGTGGTACCTTTTTTGTATGCATTACAATGGAATGGTATGCTTCCCCCCCCCTCGCATATTTTTGTGAGTTTTTTTAGACTTATGGGGTGGAGTCCTTGCTTATTTAGCACTGTTTGTTGGCTAGATCTGGACAACATGAGCTCCCTTTTTCTGAAACCAGTTGCTCCCATCCCTGTATCTTCTTGTTCATAAATGCATGTTATTTTTGAGCACACCCATGCTATATGAACCTAAGCACAAGAGCTTGAGTGAGTACATTAATCCTATCGTACAAGTAAAAGGGTACATTACAGTCTTTGCTTTGTCAAAGATGACATATTGTTCACCCTTCCTGTCTGTGCTGTCTCCTTGCTTATAGTGCATAAACCATCACTTCCATTGCAATTCCATTGCAATATTCCATTCCAATACCAGAGGGATGTTCTGGAGATAACCTGGGCCAGAATGTTCCAGTGATTACATTTTTGGCACTGCATCTCCTATAATCCGCTTCAAGATGATGGTCAATGTGGAAATGCCTAGCTTTATTTTCTCATATGTTATGCCTGCCACATACTGACACACACAATTTTTTTTATTATTGTAGATAACTAACAAAACATGAATACTATTCATTTTTTAAAAGAATACTGTTCTATCTGCAATAGCATTTGCAATATGGTTGTGAGACAGAATTACCATGTAGGGAGATCAGGATTATTGCTGTTTCATGATCTGTTAGTAGCTGTAGAAATCAAAAACAGTCTCCCTCCTCAGATTATAGCTAGGTATAAAAAGGCTAGAGTTACATACTTGTATGTATACACAATATTTGAGTGTCTGGCTTATTTTACATCTCTTGTTCAGATTGCTTTAGACTTGCAGCACGAGTCTTTCCTTTTCATGGAATTTTGATTTTAAACTTCATTTTTCCAGCATGGGTCATTTTCTGATTTTCAGAGAATATGCAGTGTGGAGAACTGGCTTCAGTGTGAGTTCAAAATTGTTCAATACCTTGCAAGTCTCACCAGGTGCATAAATCTAAGCCAAAAGATTTTGCACAATTTACTGCACAGAGAACCTAAAATGGCTAAACTTCACCTCTTACATTTTGCATGAACAAATATGAACTTTAAAAAGTCTAAGGGCAAAAAACCTGCCAGTCACTGGATAAACGTTTAAAGCTCTTTTTATTATTTTGCAGCTGGTGCCCTTTGCTGAAGGATATTTCCTGTGCTGCAGACTCAGAATAAAAACATTTCATTTTAGGAATGCAATTAGAAACACATCTGTTGTTCAAGGACCTTTACATTAAAAGTAGAACCACACAAAGATTTGAATATCCATTTTTTTAGTATGCAAAAAAAGCTATTCATGTCCACAGCACATGCAAAAACAGTTTTGTCCTTAGTAAGGTTCTCTGGCAAGCATAAATAAAGGTTCAAAGACATTCAAACCACAGAAAAGCTTCTGTGGATAAGAAATAGCACTAGGTCCATAGGCTTATATGCTGAGAGATAAATTTATGTTATTTGCTTTGAAGTTTCAAAATACAGCTACAGAAAGTTCCCTATATGCATATCAGTCAAGTACAGTATACCAGTACTTTATATTTACAAAGAATTGGCTCAGCTCTTTATTATACATTCTGTCTATGGTGTCATACACAGGATGCAATCTAGTGTTCAGTGATGTTGAAAACCACTGACTTAATTATAACATAAGCATGGCCAGTCAGACACCAGCACACACAACCTTTTGTAGGCTGATATGAATAAAGATGGAAGAACCTGTCAATTTTTGTTTCCTCTGGGATTAATTAATTTTTGGGGTCCTGTTTCACTCCTACTTCCTTCCCCCCCCCCAAAAAAAAAAATATCTGAATTTGGAGGATTCTATTTAAAAAAAGTGGTGGGTGGAACTGCTCAGTCAGCAAAAGGCTGGTGCCCTTGTGTTCAAGGGCTTTAAATAGCCCATGCAAAATCCTTGTTGGGTTGGACGGTAAGCAGCCTCCCCTGATAGGCTGATGCCCCCCTTTCAAAAAGGGGTGGAGCCAAAAAATGGTCCAAGTAACAGCTAAGTGTGACATTTCAGAAATGAGAGCCAACAGTTTCACTTGTATGGCACTTCAGTGGCAATGCAATGTATATACATTTGAATCGCAAGAAACAGATCATTTGAAACAGAAGTGTCCTGCCTTGTTAAACTGTCATTGTACAGTACAAAAGTACCTGCCAACCAACAACCTGCAAAATAAAAACTCCAGTGACAGCTGCAACTGTTGTTTAAAAGTCAAGATCGGTTTGATCCATTCAAATACTTTGATGCCTAACTGAGAAATAAAGAAATACCTCACATTTTGCTAATAGGGAAGTGCAAGACAGTACCAAAAGCAGACACTGCTAGTTGGGTTGATAAGTGGGGGGAAATGGCATGGAGATATTCATTTTAAATCTACATGAGAGAACCATGTTCAGTGCCACTAGAACATTGATTTGCAAAGGAGAGTTTAACAATCCTTAAACATTTAATCCCACTTAAGGAATGGTAAGCAGCATCACATAACAGAAGGCATTGGAACTGATTACAAAAAATGACATAGAGGCAAACATCTAAAAACAGATGTCAAAAACAAGTATTAAATGGTTCTGGATGTGGGATTAACAGATCACTCTGGGACTATCTCAGAGTGGCCACAAGAGAGTCCGTCCCCGTCCCCTACTTAATAATACTGTAGGAGTACAACAGATTTAACTTAAATAGGCTGGTAATTAAAAATAATAATGTCTGGGTTTAATTCATCTTCAATGTCTATGTCTTATTTTTTGGAGAGTGGGGCCAAATATTTGCTTTGTGAAAGCATTTTCTGTGTTATGAGATACTCCATTATACACGGTGTAGAATAGTTTAGATGAAAAATACTATTACATATCATAAGGGTCTGTGTCCCTAATGCAAGACCAACAAAACCAGATAATGTCATTTAATTGGCCAATAATATCCTGTTTACTATAATATCAAACATATGGAAACTTAAAAGCACAAGTTAAGACCAAATTTAAGAGAAACACCGACTGGTATAGTTTTTGTTTTTTTAAAGTGTGTGTGTAGGGAGAAACAGATATCATAAGCAGGGAGGCTTGAATACCCACCATTTAGCTAACATCCTGTTTAACAGTCACGAACAGGAAGCCAACTGTCCGATGATAGATTTGACTGTTCATTGACCCATGTGTGGATGTTTGCTTCACTGTAATTCTTCCTAATCATGCAATACAGTGCAATTGGCTTTTTGCACATGCACATTTTCACACAGCCCATCTTTGCTGCGTGACTGCTCCCCTCAGCAAGCAATTGTTTAATTACACAATTGAACCAGTCACAAATTATATAAATCAGTCATAATTAAATGCTTTGTTTTAATACATTTCAACCTTAGCCAGCATGCTCAGTTCTGGCATACCAATTGCTGGTATACTGACCAACTAGCAAATCCATTGGTGTGCATCTGAGTAGTCCCTACTGATGGTGATGGGTGCTGATTGGTTTGAATCAGAGGCATTTTTGTGCATGGACACAATTTTCCACAAACCCAGGGCAAACCTGTTTGGCAGTCATTCGTGGCCATTCAACATGAACCAAATAGACCAGAAGATTGGCTCACAACTGATCAGCACCTTAAAACATGGTAAGATCAACTGTCAAACATGTTTGCAGTAAAATTTGCAGCATCTGTAATCATACTGTATGCAAATTATACTATTTTCTTCTTGACATTCAACAGGGAATCAAACACATCTGATTAATGGTGTTTCATCCATCACCGTAAAAAAGAAGTTTGGAACATTGTGATTCAAGATGAACTGATGGATTGGATAATTTCTTTCCCCATCCATACAAGCTATGAATTACTGTAATGTGTTCATAGGCTGCTACATTTACAACAGCAGAACTTTCTGAAGAGTCTTGATGGGGAGTGCCAAGTATGGTAGTGGGTTACAAAGGTGAGAACAATGATCAGTGGATTCTGAAGAGCTTCTAATCAGCTCAACTTTGCTAAAGATACTTCTGGCCACCACCGTTGTAGCATGACAGCATATACACAAACATCCTCTGCCAATCTGGTTGGGTAGCCACAGGAAGCCATACTGCATCAATAACATGCAACATTACATATACCAACATTGCTCCAGATTATAATAATGGGAGGCTTTCTTTAAATTCAGTGTTTGCCAGTACCCCAGCAATTGGTATGTCAGAGATGAGCAAGTTGGCTAAGGTTGAGATATATGTAAAGAAGTTTTGTTGACATGCTCAATGAATCTGTGGGAGGGTCTCACCTTGCGGTGACAAGCAAAGCAAGGTCTCTTTTACGTACACAAAGTTCTGATCATAGCGTTCTAGACAATGACTAGAACTACAATGTCAATGACTAGAGCTCCAGCAGAAAAACTATGTAATTGTACAATAAAGTTTCTGATGATTGCTAGAGCTACTCTTGTAACTTCTGGGTACTTCTGGAAATTGCCAGGAACTTTATGGTCAAAACTTTCAATAAATAGACCAAGTCTATTCTTTTTCTTTTTTCCCCCTAGGATGCTGCCATGATAATCCCATAAATCCCATGATAATCCCATAAACAGACATCCACAGACAAGCAGTCCAAAGAGAGTTGATTTATTGGAAAATCCACAGGTTAACAGAAGCTAAGAGTCAAATGGACACTAATGAAAACTATAAGCCCAATACAGGGCTTATATGAAAGAGCATAGGGCAAATCGGGGTAGATCTGGATGCCATGGCAACCCCCCCTCGCAGGAGCTGTCAGGGAGGTAGGATTCTACTGGCATTCCCACAGAGTCCAGTCTAAACACGTTGTTTGCAGGGCTAGAGCTGGCCTTGGCCAACACCTGGAAAAACCACAACATTCCTTTCTCAGGCCATGCCTGACCCCCCCACCCCCCACAACCCTTCCACTGGTTACCAGGCACAGCCTGGCAACCTACTCTGCAGCATTAAACCCACATTGACGCCCCTCACCTCTCAATTCCATAGGAGTTGGGACTAGACTGTACACTGACATAGATATTTTCTTTCCACCACTGTTAACAGTTGTCCATATGTCTCTGTTTTAAACATATATAGATACACACAAACACACACATACATGCATACATACATACATGAACGTATAAAGTAACAGATATATGATATAGGAAACAAAGACTACTAATCAGTGGAGGAAGAAAAAAAAACCTTTGTGGCTTACAGTGAAAATAGGTTTTTTAAACATGTCATAGAAATCAAAGAACTAAAATAAGACCATGAGTGCCTTTGATCTTGGAAATTCACCCTCAACAATAACTTCAATCTACATTATTGAATCATGCAAATATTTCACTAGGTAGATAGTGTCTATTTACAATTCTTTAGCACATCAAAGAAATGTTGACAATCATTTAAATATTCACAAGGATGTTGATTTAAAACTGTATCTTTAAGGAGGAAACACAGCCTAATCTTTCATTTTCATTTAAGCTTTCCAAAATACCAAGAAATGAAAAAAAAAATTTTCAGTGCTGAAGTGGAGGAAATAGATTTATTGTGCCATCTGAAGCAAAGCTACACCCTTCTAAGTCCATTTGTCAGCTATGTGATTAACTCAAAGGAAAATATGTACGATGCATTTTTACTTAAAAAACAATTTCCATAATTTTCCAGGTTATTTTTTTTTTTTTAAAAAAATACTACTGCTTATAAATGAAGTCAGAATTACGGTACATCCTTTTCAATAACAATATAAAATAATTAGAATGTACATTACAAATCTTGATGTTGTTATTTGAATAGCCACTAGAAAAGAAAAGGAAGAGGCTAACACAATGGAGCTGAAAGGTACTCATTGGCTTGGACACCCCCATTTCTAAGCAATGAAAAGATTGACTCCAGATCTGCACTGGCTTGAGAGGCAAAACCATGATATGCCATATGGTGTCCCTCAAATAATTAGTACTGCACAGTGGGAAACTGAGTAAGGTTGTAGCCTAAAACTGTTGTCAGAGAATATTAGTCCTCTTTTTATCTTAGTGAGAAGGCAATCTGAGACTAGAGCTCTCTCCGTGTCTGCATGTGTATCTGTGTGCCTGTGCAACAGGTAGCCTTTGTAGAATTGTAGAATCATAGAATCATAGAATTGGAAGGGACCACCAGGGTCATCTAGTCCAACCTCCTACACAATGCAGGAAATTCCCAACTACCTCCCCCTCACACCCCCAGTGACCCCTACTCCATGCCCAGAAGATGACCTCCCTCTCATGATCTGCCTAAGGTCATAGAATCAGTGTTGATGACATATGGCCATCTAGCCTCTGCTTAGCCTCTATAGCTAATTAGTTTAGGTTGTTGTTGTTTTTTTTTTAAATAAATATTTTTATTGGTTTTTAATAGAAAATGGGATACAGAAGGAAAAAGGGGCAGGGGAATAAAATTAAAAGAAAAGAAAAGATATATATATAGAAAGAGAGATAAATACGTGTATTAATGTTATACAACGTTGGCATATCTAATACCGCCCCCTGATAGGTTGTAATAATACATTAACTTTTTGATAGGTTATATTCGATCTCCATTATGAATCTGCTGTGTCTTATAAAGTTTTGTTATCATTTTTTGGTTTTAATATATTCGTAGAAGGATTTCCATTTATCTCTATTTTGTTTTTGAGTTTCTTTCTGTAGTGTTTCAGTTAATTGTGCCATTGTGATATATTCATATGCTTTATCAATCCAAGTCTCGATTTGTGGAATTCTATTAGTTTTCCATAGCGATGCTAGAACTATCCTTGCAGCTGTAACTAAGTATTTTAACATGTCTTGTTGGTCCTTGTCGATGCTGTCTGGAGTTTTATTCAGTAGGTATAGTTTAGGGTCATATATAATTTTGTAACCGAGAATGCCTTCTATGTTCTTGTGTATTTTCTTCCAGAATTTCTGGACTGATTTACAAGTCCACCAGCAATGATAAAAAGTGCCCCTGGCTTTGCAACATTTCCAACATAGACCAGATGTCGAGCTATTCATGTTTTGAATATCACTCGGCGTCAGGTACCATCTATGTAACATTTTCAACCAGTTTTCATGAATCCCTTGGCATAGAGTGAACTTGAGATTTCTGCGAAATAGTTGTTCCCATTCATCGATTGTTATAATTTCATTCAGATTTTCCATCCATTTAATCTGGCATGACTTCACTTGTTCATCTTCCGTATCGTATGTCACCAAGAGCTTATAGATTTTACCTAGTAGATGTTGAGAGGTTTTACTTATCATCTGTTCAAACTCTGTTTTTGGCTTCAGTGCTCCCCTGGTTATGCAATTTTCCTTGAATCTTGAGATTAGTTGGTGATAGGTTAGCCATGGCATCTGGTGATATTCCTCTTGTATCTCCAACAACGTTTTAATTGTACCATCTGTTTTCACCAGGTCTTGATATTGTATTGTCCCGTATTGTTTTCTGTCCATTATCGTACCAAATACGTTAAGGGGTGCTATCAACAATGATCCGTTAGAACTCAATCTTGGTTTAAGTTTCTGCCAGGTAGTCACCATGTTTTCTACAGTTGGATGACCCTTAATTTCTTCTAGGTTTTTCTTCCAGTTTTTCCCCCAAAGCAGATAGTGTACTCCACATTGCAGTCCTGCAAGTTCCAGTTTAGTATTTCTTTCATTAATCTGCATGATCCAGTCTTTGATCCATACCAATGTTGCCGCTCGGTGATACATAATTAGGTTTGGAAGTGCCATTCCCCCTCTTTTCTTTTCGTCCGTCATGATTTTAAATTTTATTCGGGGGTGTTTCTTGTTGATTTTTCGTTGCCAGGATGTTAGTATTTTATCTGCAATTTTGATGGGTAACGTCTGGAATAGAAAGTTTAATCTTGGCAGGATATTCATTTTAACTATAGCTATTCTACCTAGCCAGGAAGTTTTTAGCCTAGTCCAGGTTTGAAGATCGACCTCAATCTTATTCCATACCGTTTGATAGTTATGCGTAAACAGGTCTTGATTATCTTTTGGAAATGTTATCCCTAAATACTTTATTGGTTTAGTTGATATCGTACATCCTGAGAGAGTAATTATATTTGCTTCCTCTTCTTTGGTTGTATGTTCCAGAAAAACTTTTGTTTTAACTTTATTCAGTTTGTAACCTGACAGCTCTCCATATTTTTGAATGTCAGTCATAAGCTCTTTGATACTTATTTCTGGTCGCGCAATTGTAAATAGAACATCATCTGCGTATGCCTTTATTTTAAATTCTTCTCCTTGTATTTGTAAGCCGGTTATTTTCTGATTTGTTCTAATTTTATTCGCTAATATTTCCAGTGTTAAGTTAAATAGTAGTGGTGATAGAGGGCATCCTTGTCTGGTTCCTTTCTCTATTTTTATGTCTTTTGTTAGTGCTCCGTTTATTAACAACTTAGCCTGTTGATCTGTATAAATACTGGAAATCCAATGGAGTAGGTTGCCATCATTACTGATACTATAAATTACTTGTCTTATAAATTTCCATGACACATTGTCAAAAGCTTTTTCTGCGTCCACAAATAAAAATGCCAGTTTTTCTTTTCTGCGTTTTACCAACTCTCTCGCATTGATCAGAATAGGTTGTTGTTGTTAACGCATATTTCACTCAGCTTCCATCAAATATGAGCTGTCTAATGCAGATCAGACCTAGCCAATATAGGTGAATATACATCCAATTAGCAAGATCTGAGCAAGGCTGTCAGAGATAGGACATTTTGGAGGATTTTCATTCATAGGGTCGCCATGAGTCGGAAGCGACTTGATGGCACTTAACACACACAAAAATCCAAACTACTTCCACTGAAATTAATGGAATACTTCAGATTAAGTAGCATTAGAACCACAAGTTAAATGCATGTGTACACACACACACACACACACACACACACACACACAAACAGCCTGTACAGAGGCCACATGGGACAGGGACTGCAAATATATAGCTCATGCCCTACATGGCTTTGTCCTATGAGCCCCAATACAGTCTTTTTTGGGCTGGTCTAAGGGGATCCATCCTTCTGGGGTTCCCTTTGGTGGTCTAGGGGACCACAGTTTGCACTTGCTGGTCAACTGAGAATTGGCGAGCAAGAGTTGCAATGAGCTGGAGGTGTCCCACCATAAGCAGGCAAATGGGAACTCTACTGAGCCCTTCAAAAGCAGCCATTTTCTCCAGGGGAACAGTAGCCTGAGGGTTAATTGTAATTCTGGGAGATCTCCAGGCCCCATCTGGAGGTTTGTAACCCTAGTTTTGAGTATGTTTCCTTATTGTCAGTCTTTGCTTGGTTTGAGAGTAGATTACATGATACACACAAAATTAAGTCCTAGACTTCCCTTCTACTTCATTTCCCACCAACGGAGTGCCCTGTGTTAACAGAGAGCAAAGGGGCAGTTTTCACAATTTCCTTTTACATTGCAAACTCTAACTTTGCCTCCAATTCCATTTGTGATGATGTCTTTACCCTCAAGACCACAATTTTAGGAAACTTGCGGGGGTGGGGGGACACTGACAGTGCAATCCTGGGGGGGGCAAATGGGCTTTGGAGCTGGTATGACCCCTGCACCAGCATTAGAGCCACTTGTGCAGGCAAATGGGCACTAATGCCAGTGCCAGGCCACTTGTGCTAGTGCCGGGGAGCGGCACGACAGCACCATACATGGGCACTGGCACTGGAATAGGGAAACAGTTCAAAAGTTCAATTGAAAAGAAACATTATAACCTTTACCTGACTTTCTTAAATGTTATGTTCAAACCATAAATAAAAGTTAACTTATTGTTTGTTTAGCTCTGTGGGTAGTTGTCTCGGGGAAAGACCCCTACACACACACACGCACAGAGGCTAAAATCTCGGCCTATATATTTATTAAGGGAAGATGACTGGGGAAGGCACTGGCAAACCATCATGTAAACAAAGTCTGCCTAGTAAACATCAGGATGTGACATCACCCCATGGGTCAGGAAGGACCCGGTGCTTGCACATGGGACCTTTACCTTTTTTTTTTTTTAATGAATAAATGATGCCAGCGTATGAATGGAACAATGTTTGAATCCCCAACTTCAATAACTAGGTGCAGTGTTTGAGTGAAGGGAAATTATTAAAGGGAGTTGGGCTACCCTATCTGCTGATGTCTCTGTGTGTGAGAGAGAGGACCTGAGAGGTGAAATGGTCATGGCTCTCTGTAGATTTTAAAAGAGACAAGAAGATGCATGACATCTGACAGCCTGACCTACTTGAAACTCTGAGCCTGAGAAAGACAGCTTGTGGAGGGTGGTAGCCACTCTGTGTGAGTGAGAAAAGGTATGTCACATAAAGTTATCCCAGCTGGCCAGGAAGAGAAGGTGCCCCATTGGTTGAATTTTATGTTTAAATCACAAGCCAAATGCTTTACTCTGATTACTTACATCAGTTAAAGATAGCAGTTCCAGTTTTCTCCTCTGAAACAGAAATAGCATCATTTTATTTCCAAAATTAACCCAGAAACACACCCACCATCTTCAGTGGTGCATGCATGCATACAAAGCTTTCATAAACCAATCCACCTTACTATAATTTACTCAATTCACCATTTTTCCCTCTCCAACAAGTTAATATCAAAGTCTGTAACAGAAAATGTGCATTAATGTTAGCACTTTCCCCCTATAAATATTTGTCAACCACACTAAACTCTACAGTCCAGCAAAATCCTAAAAATAAACTTTCACTTGAAGGGGCCTATGATCTGTCCCTCTTAGGCACAATAAAGAACAAAGTGGAGTTTAATCAAATTATAATATTTTCTAACTCTGGTGCTAATCTTTCAAACAAGCAATGAAAATCTGTTAGAAACCCAAAATATTACTTAGGGAAACATCTGTCAATAACTAGGCATTTGCAATTGCTGTGACACCCTATGCAACCTGTTCCTGCTCTCCGGAAATGACAACCTTTGTTTAGCTTTCTCCCCCACACCCCAAATGTGTTGTTTGTCCCTAGAAAAGGGATGTGCCGAAGGCTGACCTTTTGTGCAAGCAGTACGATGCTCCTAAACCATGAAGAATGCACAAGGTAAGCAGCTAGAACTAGACAGCTAATACAGATGCATTCGTTCATTCTCTTCTACCAATTGGCTCATATTGCAATTGGGTATTTGCTCACCGTGCAGGTGAGTGTGGGCTGCAGCAGGCTCTCCCACAGGAGACGAGGGCAATGAGGAGGTGAACGATGCCCTGTGATTGAAATGCTAAGCAGCAGAAGTCTGATACCAAAGTGAAAATGAAACTCTGGTTTGTCTCCTCTACTTTGATCTTGACTGTTTTGCTGCTAACCTCCATTGCTGATCTGATACTGCCCCCAGCCATCACTGGAGACAGTAAAGACTATTTTTATGTACCTTTCACCTAGATATATATAAGCTTGTGGCTTACTTAGATGTGGGCTTTTTGATGCCCAACAGTTTGAAATGCAGCATCTGAGACTTTCCTGACAAGTTATATTAATTGTGAGTCCAAAACACAGAATCCCTGCTCAGACTTTTGAATCTATACTCATTATACATATGTACTAGGATCATACTCACCATTCTTACCAGATTCTAATGGAATAGCTGAGCATTGCCTATATCCTATCCTTTCCTTAATGGCTCAGATGTTGTAGAACTTATGCCAACTTGCCAGGATCCTGTACATGCAGATGGGACTATGATTTTGGGTGAAGATATGGTAGCATGCTTACTTATATAAGCCTAGGGATCATTGAAGACATTCAGTTGAACATGCCAATATCAGATGCAGGAAGAAGAAGAACTGGTTTTTATATGCCAATTTTCTCAACCTTTTAAGGTGAATCAAACCGGCTTAAAATCTCCTTTCCTTCCTCTTCTCACAACAGACACCTTGTGAGGCAGGTGGGGCTGGGAAAGTTCAGAGAACTGTGTCAAGCCCCAGCTCACCCAACTGGCTTCATGTGTAGGAATGGGGAAGCCAACCCAGTTCACCAAATAAGAGTCCACCACTCATGTGGAGGAGTGGGGAGTCAAACCAGTTCTCCAGAGTCCACTGCTTTTAACCACTACACCATGCTGGCTCTCCAACAAATACATTCCCTACATTCCTCTAGGCAAGAACATTGTATGCTGTTGTGAATAGCTGCACAGAACTGTTATCAAATTCTTCCATGCCATTGTGTGCACAGGGATATGGCTGCATGGAGAAAGCATGAAGTGATATGTAATGGGTTGTACATGTTGTGAATGAGTAGCCATCTCCGTTATAATAACTAACAGACATGATCACATAGACTACTACCTAGTCCTTGATTAGGTTGAGCCTTTTATCAAGCAGTTGTGTACCTGAGTACACATACTATGGCAATGGGGGAAGTCAGCTGCCAAGCAGCCCCAAAGGGTCCACCTAATGCAGTGGTTAAGGCAATTAGATCTGAAGAGCTTACTTATGTTAGTTTTCACCACAGACAACCCCCCCCCCGTGATACACAATTCACCGCAGTTCACAGGAACAAGAAATCATTTTGATGAACTTTTTCAGCTGAAACACATCTGAAACACTGTCCTTCAGTGTTACTCCTCTGAAGATGCCTGCCACAGCTGCTGGCGAAATGTCAGGAAAGAAAATACCAAGACCACGGTCACACAGCCCGGATAACCTACAAGAACCAATGAACTCTGACCGGGAAAGCCTTCAACGATTACTTCTGAGTTTTAAAATGTTAGAATAATTTCTAGCCTTTACAATTTACTATAAAAAAAAATCAATCCTGAAAGAACGCAGAGCTGGTGTAGGGTTTTTTAGCACCAGGTTTTGCAGCACCAGGTAAGAGATCTCAGTGGTCTACCTCAGTGGGCTTGGCCCTAGTAGCCAACATCACTGTATGCAGTACCTTGGCTTATGTCTGGGCTCAAATTCTCAAACAGTTACTGTCAGCTTCCTGCTATCACCACCAGCCATCCTTAGCTGGCCACTCTTGTTTCTCTTCACCACAACATTGAACCTTGGCCTTGCCTTGCCATGTGTGCAGTTATATCTTCTGCAATGATGAGATGACTTGTGCTTGACTCATCTTTCTTGTTGGCACTGTGCTCACTGGTTTCATACTGCATCTGTACTTAACAAATGATGGCTTGTCACATTGCTTCACTCTTAGAGGATGACCACAGATACAGGAAAGACCACTCTTTGACTCCTACTGAAAGCCTGTAAAGCACTTCTTTTTTCACCTTCAACCTGGCCACAGCTTTGTCTTCACAATGTATTCCCTCACTGCTGCTCATAGATTAATACAGCGTAGAAATGTTATCTTTGGTTTGATATAACAAAAATAATTTGTTCCCCATGATAACAAAAAAAAAAAAAATCCACACCATTTATTATTGGAGGATACGGCTACTGTGAAAAAGTTAGGGAAACACTACACAACAGAAGCTGATATGTTCATTTATTTTGTCTGGCATTTAGCTCTGCTGGAAGTGTCCTGATGAAGCCTGAAGAGATGAATGTTCAGGTTCTCCATCTTTGTTTGTCTATTGCTTCAGACCAATTGTAAAATACCCAAACACACAATGATACTTTGCTAGCAGTTGGACAAGGCTGAGCAGTTTGGGATAGCATCCAGCAACTGAGGTATGAGATGAGTAATGATGCAAGAAATGAAGACTGTGGTTTGTCTGTACATCTGAAACACAAACATGGTTTGGAGTCCAATGACAGCTGACAGAACATTGGGGTGAGACAGTAGGAAACAGCAGTTACGAGTTGAGCTGTGAGAGGGGAGAGAGTATGTCTGACTGAGTGAAGCTGAGGCAAAGAGCAGCTTAAAGCTAACTGGATAGAAAAGTCAATTTGTAACAAAAGATCTTAAATGTTGGACTAGGGAAGCAGTTCAAAAGTTAAACTGAAAATAAACTTTGTTACCTTTACCTTGCTTTCTTCAGTGTTATGTTCAAACCATAAATAAAAGTTAATTCTTCATTTGTTTACCTCTGTGGGATGTATGTGTCAGGGAAATAAACATACATACAAGTTAAGATCTCGGTCTATATATATTTTAAGAAATGAATAAATGGTGGCATGGAACTGTGTTTGATCCACCAACCCCAGTAACTCAGTGAAGTGTTTGAGTGAGGGCTGGTTCATAGAATCATAGAGTTGGAAGGGACCACCAGGGTAATCTAGTCCAACCCCCTGCACAACAGAAGATATTCAAAACTACCTCCCCCCCCCACCTCCAGTGACCCCTACTCCATGCCCAGAAGATGGCAAAAACAACAAGAGCCCTCCAGGATCCCTGGCCAATCTGGCCTGGAGGAAAATATCTTCCTGACCCCAAACTGGCAATGGGCACTACCCTGGACATGCAAGAAAGGACCATGAGAGCCATACACTGATGCACACCTTCCTGTCCTCCATCTCAGGATCTGCCTATGGTCATAGAATCAGCATTGCTGAGAGATGGTCATCTAGCCTCTGCTTAAAAGCCTCCAGGGAAGGAGAGCCCACCACCTCCCGAGGAAGGCTGTTCCACTGAGGGACTGCTCTAACTGTTAGAAAGTTGTTCTTGATGTTTAGCCAGAAACTCTTTTGATTTAATTTCAACCTGTTGGTTCTGGTCTGACCTTCTGGGGGAACAGAAAACAACTCCGCACCATCCTCTATATGAAAACCCTTCAAGTACTTAAAGATGGTTATCATATCAAATCTCAGTCATCATCTCTCCAGGCTAAACATACCCAGCTCCTTCAACCTTTCCTCATATGACTTGGTCTCCAGACTCCTAACCATCTTTGTTGTCCTCCTCAAAACATGTTCCAGCTTGTCTACATCCTTCTTAAATTGCGGTGCCCAAAACTGAACACAATACTCTAGGTGAGGTCTAACCAGGGCAGAGTAAAGTGATACCATCACTTTGCGTGATCTGGACACTATGCTTCTGTTGATACAACCCAAGATCGCATTTGTCTTAAAGGTTATTAAAGGGATCTGGGCTACCCTGTCTGTTGATGTCTCTGTGAGTGAGGGAGAGGACCTGAGATGTGAAATGGTCATAGCTCTCTATAGATTTTAAAGGAGACAAGAAGGGTAGCAATGTGTGATGGCCTGAACCTGTGGAGAGTGGTAGGCACTCTGTGTGAGTAGAGATTGGGCATAACAGTTGTTTATTCACATGGAGCCACATGATCCCCAGCATAGGGTTTTTGGTGTTCAAAATGTTCCCTTTCCTTCTTTCTCCAGAACTAAAGGTAGTAGGATCCAAGCTAATATTAAAAAGCCACACGGCTCACCGTATCTTGTTGTACATGCCTGCATATCATGAGCTTTATATCTAGGCTATCTGTTTTTTCAACTAGGCATTTGTTCTGGCGGATTTATTTTAATAAGAAACATGTATGAGAACTATTTCTAGACATACTTGCTTTAAAAGCACTTGAATTTTCAAGTCAGCATATTTTTAATTAAAATATTTGATATTTTCTACTTGAGGTTGAAAACAAATTGATTTCCCCCCTTCTAATCTTTATCCTAATGGTAATTGAATATTCAGTGTAAATGTGTAATTTGCTAATAACTGCTAGTTGGAGCTGTGGCTGTGGTTTCTGGTGAGCTCTTCTGCTGCAGACATATTAAACTTAAGTGGAAAAGGAAACAAATTACCACGTCTAATTGTTTTC
Source organism: Euleptes europaea (assembly GCF_029931775.1). Classification (NCBI taxonomy): domain Eukaryota; kingdom Metazoa; phylum Chordata; class Lepidosauria; order Squamata; family Sphaerodactylidae; genus Euleptes; species Euleptes europaea. The sequence continues at coordinate 66,092,952 of NC_079317.1, forward strand.
CACTTCACTTTAGGCAGTACTGTGCAGAGGTTAACATATCAACTAATATTTTCATGAGTGAGCTTAAAATATGGTTGACACTGTGAAAATAAGTTTTTCTGTTTTGATAGATGAACAAATTGTGAAGTTTATGTAGAGCAAACCCATTTGACTTACATTAGCCTTTCTTATTTTGCTGAAGTATGTACTTGTTTAACTGTTTGTACAGTGAAAACTACAGAAGACTTCCCTCAGGGAAGAGGCTGTACCATATTTGCAAAGATCAAGTAAAGTGTACTTCCTTGTGGAAGATTTATAAAGCTAGATTCTGTGCATGTTTACTCAGAAGTAAATTCCAGTAGTAAGTTCAATGAAACAGACTCAGTTTAGTGTTTAGGATCTTGTGCCATTTGGAGCTTCCTGGAAGAAACATGTCAGGTGATTATGACCAGCCGCATCAGAAGTGATAACAGTTAGCTGGAACTGGTATTCACCAGATCTTTGAGGGTCTCAAGGGATGTTAACTAGGTAGGAGGAGTTAACATGTTAGACTTTTGGTCTGCCTGAAACACTGTGAGAAAGGACTCAAATCAACCTGAGAAAGATTGATTGTGTGGTAACCTAACAAACAATATTTTCAATTGTTTCCACAGTGTGCTTAGACTTTTGCAGTTCTCCCATACAGGGATCAATACTAAGCAGGTCTTCTTGAAAGTAAGTCCCATTTTATTCGGTGCAGCTTAGTCCCAAATATTGTTTTTTTGGATTGTAACCATAAGCACTGGGCTATACATGGCACTGGGCTATCAACATGCTAAAAATTGTAGCTTCATACCTTTCAGACATCATAGTTCCAAAATTCATTTAAGTTAAAATATTGGTGTATAAAAATTGATCTGCTCATTTTCAAAACACTAAAAAAGGATATTTCTTCCCTTGCAAGAACAACAGATAGTTTCAGTTATCACAATTGCATAGCAGTTTACATTGGTCTGTCCTATGGAGTCTCATACTAAGATGGAGATGTTGATGAGTTCCATGCTGGTCATCACTTATATAACAAGCCCATTTTATATAGGTTCATGGATATCAATAATGGTGACTCTCAATAGCAGCTTTATGATATATGATATGATTCAGAAAGTGTAGTGTAAGTATATTACACAAGTCCAACTCTTTTTAAATTGGATGGGAAATACCATGTCTTATGTTGGGTTGTGTACTGGAGTAAAATCAGTAAAATGCATATTTTAGGTAGTGCACTGAAGCCATAATCTCAAAATGTCACACATTCCAGTACCATTTTGGGTTTGTTTTCATTTTCCCGCCTGCATTTTTTGGATTTGTGGGTCCATTGTCTACTGTGAAGGAATAGGGGATATTTCCAGGGTTCTGGAATGGGTAATTGTAGAATGAATGGCACCAAAATGGCAGGAAATTTGTGCTGTTATTTGTCCTGGTTTG